>NW_028151146.1:17500-20000 GCF_964638095.1 Poromitra crassiceps | reverse complement strand
TCGTTGGGTTGGGTAGTGGCCGGAAGGGGTGGGGGTGGGGGGCGCTGGGGGGGGGGTTCACGAACCCCAGCCTAAAGTTTTTCGGGGGTGCCACTCAAAAAGGTTGAGAACCACTGTGTTACTGTCTGGTATTGATCTTTGGACTGAGCCTGCAGGTTACTGTAGGTCGTGTTGTGCGTTTACTTTACATGAAGTCCGTTCATTTGAGGAAACAGAAAAGGCAGCAGATGCAGATAGACTAACAGACGTGCTATTTACTGTAAATGTTGATTTAGCTCACCAGTGGCCTTGTCTTGTGTTTCAAAACCAACAGACAGACAGTGACCTCAGGACCATACAGACCGACGAACACAGACTGCAAGATCTTCCCGTGATGAATCAGACCGCTGATCATTTCAACTCTATAGCGGTACGTCTCTCTTACAGTAGAATCAAAGTCCCCCCGCCCCGCCCACAATATGTTGTGATAGAAGCAGGGAAATTCAACATTCACCCTCTCCTTCCTCCAGTCTCACTGTATCTTTCTATCTTAATCTCCCCACAGCTCAATGAGTCTCTCTCGCAGCTATATTTGGGCATTCAGGCCTTCAAGCTGCATGTCGATTGGTTGAAAGTGGCCAGAGAGAACGTCAGCCTGCCGCTCTCCTCCCGGACACTGGAGGGCAGCAGAGTCCAGCTGCTGAAGCTGTCCAACCTCACCAGAGCTGCTCTCCTGCAGGTATATAGGAAGGCTTTATATCAAAGGAAACACAAGAAACACAACCTTGTGTTCTTTCTTGCAGCCGGTAGACTCGCCTCCTCCTGGCCTTTTCGATAGAATGCAATTCCACATTGGCTTAACTTTTAATGAACAGAACTATATACCCCCTTAATGTGGCAGCACCCTTAGATTGTACAGTGCTCTTGTGATAATAGCACTCTTGTCTTGAAAGAACCCTTTTGTGTGTTTTCCAGATGAACCAGGCTCTCCCCCAGGCCGTCTCCCCCTCGCTGCCTGTCCTCTCCACGTCCTTCGAGGCGGCCCGCTACTCCGTGGAGATCTCTGCGCGGTTACAGACCTTCTGTGCCTTCTCAAAGAGAGTGTTAACGCACCTTCACAAACACTTCTGCCCTCAGTAGATATTCCATAACCAAGGTGCAAACTGCTAAAAGTCTTCCCCCAAAAGCACTGTTAACTTATTTTGAAAACGTGTTTATAGGTTTCCGATGTCACAAAACCATGGCAGGTAGCAATGATGCACATCGTATTTATTGTTTTTTTTAAACATTGTATTTGAATTCTTTTCATTGTTACTTGAACGATATTTTTGTACGAAGAATGTGTGCGTGTGGGCATGCTGCGGACGTGTTAGCCCGTCATAACGCAGCGTGCTGAGGTTCCTGTGAGCTGGATTTTGCTGCTTTTTGAGAATGTTTACATGTCCAGCAGGCGTCACCGTGCCTTTTTACAGCGACGATGTTCTTCTGTTTACAAGACGTGCGAGCTAAATGAGATGTGAAATGGAGCCGTTGGAGCCAGTAACAATATTTTTCTACTGTTGGTTTTTAATATAATGTAGCTTACAGTATGTGTTATTTATTATATTGTTTCTTATTTCTAAGAGTGTTTAGTTTGAGATGCAGGCATCTCACATTCTTCCCCCCCTATAGGACGAATCAGCGTGACATCACAACAACAACAACAAAGTACTTCCGGGTGCTACTGTAGCAGAAATGAAGCTGAACAGCTGTACCAAACAAACGTTCATATCTCAAAAACGATATATCGCTTATATTTCGACATTGTGAGTGCGAGCAGAAGTAGCGAAAGGATTCGAGGTATAGTAATATATATAATATATATATATATATAATATGTTGTGTTAAAGTTGTGTGAACTGTCGCGGTTTTAAAATGTGTGAATCTAGTCAAAAAGAAGTACAGCCTGCTAGATTGAGTTCCTGGCTCCATAGTATAAAGGTTAAAAACAAAGTATGAAACATAAACTGCGATTTCTCAAACAGCACAAAATTAAATTAAATTAAAGCTGAATTAAGGTCACGTGATAGAGTCCTAAAAGTGACTTAAACTTTCAGTTAAGTGTGGAGTGTCTAGCTTAAAGTATGAAGGAGCAGTTAGCGTTCACCATGAACTGCTGTTTAAAACCAGCGGCAGACGCAGTTGCACCCGGAAGTATAACCAATCCGTTTGTGTACAAACATGCTGATTCCTCCTATAGACATTGCATCATGGAATATTTAATAATAATAATATTAGTAATAAACTATTGTCATACTACAGTAGGTCTACTATTTATGTTTTTGTACGTTTTGCAATAAAATATTTAACAAAAAAAGAGATGTGAGTGTGATGTGAGCTTAAAGATGGTGTGGTAGTGAAGACAGTCTGTCTGATGCTCTTAGAGCCGCTGACAAGTGAGTGACTGTGAGGTTTTCAGTGTGCTACTCAGACACACTTGGACAGACGTTTGCATGTTGATGGACAGGACACACACACATTG
>NW_028151146.1:0-12500 GCF_964638095.1 Poromitra crassiceps | reverse complement strand
GATAATTCAATATTACATAACCAATTCAATAATTACATTGACAATTAAGGTTGCGGTTAATAGAAAATAAAATATGAAAGGAGAAACATACAGATGGTCAGGACAATATGAGAGGCTCTTTAAGGAGTTTCTTAAAGGATGTCAAGGATGTAATTGTTTTGAGTGGCAGGGACAGGTTATTCCAGAGCTGGGGACCTCTGAAAGTGATGCAACATTGATGTTTAGATGTTCTGCAGTATGGTAAATAAAAATTGTCTCGATGTCTGGTTTGGTATGAATGAAAGTCAGAAGAGAGGTTAAAGAGGTTGAGTAGTGACACTGGAAGAGTTTGCTTACAGTTCAGAATTTTGAAGATAAATATGCATGTTTGGTAAATATTTAACTTGTCAATTGTCAATAAAGAGTACTGTCTGAAAAGTGGAGCAGAGGGTTCACAATACAATATATATAAAAAAAAAGCTTGGGAAGCAAATGGGAAACCTGCCACATTTTCCCATTCCTGAGGTGAACTCTTTGAGATTGTTATTATAATACAGCATAATGTTAGTTCTATAGAGAAGCAGAATTGAACATATCATACTGAAACTTATTTTATGTAGACCACGTTTTGATAGCTGGCCCGTAGTGTGTATCCCAGTAGCCTCTTCTGCCCCTGACACGCATACACTGACACACGCACACACACACACACACACACGCACACACACACACACACACACACACACACACACACACACACACACACACACACACATAGAACACCCTGTCATTCATCACTGTAGTGTACAGTATGTCATCACAGAGACCCATATCCAGTGTTGGCTCCAATGTAGGGTACATCTCATCTCTCTCTCACTCACACGCGCGCACGCACACGCACACGCACACACACACACACACACACACACACACACACACACACACACACACACACACACACACACACACACACACACACACACACACACACACAAGTTCAACCTTCAACAGAAGCACACTGGCTCACACAGACTCTCAGTCTCTCACAGACTAGGGCTGAAAGCCAATTGACAAAATTACAAATTATTTGACAGAATATTGCAATGGCGAGTTCAGCTGATCCGTTTTTATGATCATAAATTAGAACTTTAAAAGTGTTTAAACAAAGTGATTTTGTTAAGAAACAGATACGTCAGTGTGGTGGATTTAGACTGCAATTCGGACATTTCTGAAGTTGATATTGCGGTTTTGATTTATTTTTATTTTTATTGTTCATCACAAACACATCTACACACTCTGGCAGGAGAGGGCACACGCACACGCACACACACACACACACACACACACACACACACACACACAATGTCACGCACAGGTCTGGACAGGCCCTACATGCGTGTTATGTAAGGGTCCCGGTGCGAGGCAGGGGGGACGGGGGGGTGTACTCCTTTGACCCCTCAGCTATGTCACTTATTGAATAGCCCTTCGCCCCCAACAGCGCTTATGTCACCTCCCGCCTCTCGGGTTCTGTTTACACCAGCAGCTAAATCAGCACGGCACTGGGTGCAAAAAAAACTGCTGAGAGAAATGTGACCCGCGCACCTCGCTCACAGTGTGGACACATGTAGGACAAGTAGCCTACAACCAAGTGTTATTAGAGAGCACATCTATTTATAGCCCCTTTTTTTATTTTTTTATTTTATGGGAGAGCTTTCCAAGCTCTCTGCCTATAAATCTAGGCAGGGATTTCCTTTTCTTGGTTTTTGCAGATCGTCTTTGTTTGCAATGGTATAATAACAATAAGCCATGAATGAATGTTTCACACTGGAAAAGAGTGCATTTTGGGTATCATAGAAAATCCATGTCACATTGTTTATATCATTGTCATAGCAAATGATAAGTTATGCACAATCAGTCGGCTCAAAATATAGAACGTACCAAAGTAAAGATGGCAGGGGGGGGAGAAAGATGGATTCATGACGTGCCAAATTCCATATCCACTGCCCCCCCCCCCCCCCCCCCGGGTCGTATCGATGTTGCTGGAGCCACTGTCGTGAACAGTTTTGGAAACTGTTTTGAACTGATGCCAGGAAGATATTTAGGTCCCAATTAGCAGCTATGAACGACTATACGATGTCGTCTCCACTTTCATTCTGGCTCTGTGTCTACACTGCTCTGCAATCTGACTGCTGCCCGTCATATCAATCAGTGACAACATGTTTGCTGGCGGTTATGCTGACTCTGTCACTCCTTTAATAGTTGAGTTCAACTCCTGTCACTTTATGTTCAAATGTTAATATTGTGTTATTTTCTGTTTCGTTCTGTCGCTTTGGAATGTACCGTCCGTGACCTCAGGAAACTTGTGTCCGGTGGTGTGACAAAGTTGAATTTAAGAGATGCTGATCAATTATTAGTTTCATGCTTTTAAAAGCTTACCATTATCCTGATTTAGTCACATGACCAAATCAAGGATGTAGCCTACCGAAGATACATCCTTGATGTTATTGTCTCAACCTAACCATGAATGAAATTAGCTAAAGTGCTGCTGAATATTTTTGGCCTCAGCAGGTCTTAAAGCTGCTGTAAGCAAAACATATTTTGGGTTAAAATAAGTGCTGTTAAAATCTGACAGCAATCACTGATATAGAGTGTTTGGTCAGTACTGTAACGTGGCTCTCTCAATCACACTGCTTTGCCATAAACTGATAAACAGATCAGAACGGTTCTGGTATACCATAGAGACAGTCCGCATGTCTGGGTAATGCCCATACAGGCTCTAGGAACGCCCACAATAGACGCTGGGTTAGCCTGGGGGCGGGGTCAGGGTGGGGTAAATTCCCCCGTTCTAGCCATTCAGCAAAGTTAGAATTGAGCTGATAGCCCAGCCCAGGCAGACACGATCGGGGATTTAACCACCGCAGTAAACGCACATCTGAGCAGACGTCTTGTGTTCTGCTCTAGAACCCCCAAACCTGTAGTTTAGAGCCGCAGCACCGTCTATTGGTGAGTCAGCCCATGAGATATATATGGGCGGTTTTACCCCACTCGCGCGCCAGCCGTTTAACATTTTGTGGGCGTTCCCAGACATGCGGACTGTCTCTATCCCACTTCATCCAATCAGGAGAGATCAACACCACAAAAAGGATTGAGTCAACACGGTTCGACCGGATCGGAACACCAACCCAAAGCGTCAGTATTTGACTATGGGAATGAGAGCCGTGTGTTGACTCAATCCTTCCTCCTGAACCGCTAAGGAGTTTGTGTTTAACAAAGTGAAAGTGGGGAGCTACTATATACAGTATAGACGGCAGATATTACTGCATGCTCTGCACTGTTACTCCAACTCTGAGGGAAAGTGTTTCGATCATTAAGATTGTGTTCCCTTTGAGCCATCCTAAGATTTAAAAGAACAGCCTGTATAGTAGGTATTTGAAATATTTTGATTATTTCTGAAAACAAAACCTGCATGTTTACCTCTGCCAAGGAGGGCAGAGGGGTTATGTTTTCTGTGCCGTTTGTCTGTCGGTTTGTCTGTCAGTTTGTCTGGGTTTGTCTGTTGGTTTGTCTGTCAGTTTGTGTGTTGGTTTGTGTAGCATGTGTAGCATGAGCACAGGAAGAACCCGGGACATTTTGGCACGGATCTGATCCGATTCGGGTCAAGGGAGGGGGCGGGGCTAGGAAAAAGGAGCCATAGCTAGGGGGGAAGGCGGTAGAGAGTCAGGGTTTGAGGGGTGGGTAGGGGGCGTGGCGAGGGGTGTGTGGGTGGTGGGAGGAGGCGTGGTAGGGGGCGGGGCTAGGAAATAGGGGTCATAGCTAGGGATGGGAAGGTCGTAGAGAGTCAGGGTTTGAGGGGTGGGTAGGGGGCGTGGTGAGTGGGTCAGGGTTCCGATGCGAATTTGCCCATGATAGCAGACCGGAGTATATAGGCCTGCGCTCTCCGTGTGCACTTCTAGTCGATCATAAAATCCGAGCCAAACGCTGCGTTCTGAGTTTGAGCGGTGGTGTTTTGTGCCGTGTGAACGCAGTCTCAGCAGGCATTTAGAGCATCTGTGTCCAGTAGATCCACGGCTCTGTCATGCTAGCTAATGAGCTGCTGTGTGGACGGAGTCTGGACCCTGTCTGGGCCCGCGGGGCCCAGCTGTGGTGGAAACACACACTCCACCAGACAATTTAAAGAGCCTGTTGAAACAGTGTGTGTGCGTGCGTGTGTGTGTGTGTGTGTATGTCTGGTCTGCGTGTGTATATGTGTGAGAGAGAGACCTCCCTCAAGGATTTTGTGAGGCTATTAACAGATATGTTTATACCCAGGGATCAGTGTTGCCAATATCGTCATGACGACAATCATCACGCCAACGGCTGTGATACATTCCAACAGGCGACCAGGCATTCCATTCTGAAAAGCGCCCTGACCCCCCGTCTCCGTTTTGTATCGATTACAATATGTGACAGTTAGAAACCTTTTCCAGTAGAGAAGAATGTGTCCATTAACATGATTGACCTTTTATAGTGCATTTGGGCTTCATTGTCGTGATGGTTGTGGGAGAAATCCACAACAAGATATTTCATGTTGTTTTGCACTGATGATGGCTGCCTGACAGAAATGCTTCCATGTTCATATGCAACTTTGTATTGTCACACCAAGACAATTTCCTAGCATGCGAAAACATACCATGGCAAATAAAATGATTCTGATTCTGATTCTGAAAATAATTGAGATTCTGATTCTCTGTATTACAATAAAAAATATCCATCTTCAGAGTAATACAACACTATGTAAATCATATCAATTCTAATAATCAGTCATTATCATAATGGGATTTCTTATAATTGGGATATGATGTTATCTGGGTTATAGCCAGTAGACTGGACCTGCTTACATGCATTAAAAAACCGATGCCTCATGTCAGCCCCATTCGCAGATTGACGTTAATTGATACACATTTTACATACATACATATTTTTTTAACATTAACAGTTTATTAAGTAACATTAGAGGTAGGAGGAGAGGAGGAACTGGAAGCTATAGAGAGCCAAAGTCCCGCCCTCTTCCCGTTTAGGCATACAAACCAAGGGCTTTCATCTGCCATTGTTTTTTACATAGACATTGGACATTTCCTAAAATGCTTATAAAAATCGCTTTACTTGGCCAAATCAAGCAAGCTGTTATTTAGAATCAGGAGAAGCCATCTAACATTTAACTTCTACCAAGAATTTAAATAATAATAATAATAATAATAATAATAATAATAATAATAATAATAATAATAATAATAATAATAATAATAATAATAATACTACTACTACTACCACTACTACTAATAATAATAATAATAATAATAATAAATACTGGCTACATTTTGTTTTTAAGTTTTGGTCAGAATGAAATGTTCCTTCAGGCCATGCTGCAAATAATGGAACAACCTATTAGCCTTCAGTTCTTAACAATGCAATTTCTTTGAGTCACGTTTCGCAGTTAGCGAACGCGGGCTCTCTGTGGTTCTTTGGCACCGCCCACTGAGGTTTAACTCAACCAATCAGATTAGTTCTGCCTCCAGAGCAGCTCTGTTTCCTGAAGTCAAACTCCACCCAGCACAGTGTCAAACGCTTGTTGTGTTCCCTGTCTGTGTCCAGGCTGCCACCAAGCTCCTGGATGAGATGTGTCACCTGGCAGCTCAGTCTCTCACCTCGCTGGACACAACAGAGCACTTCCAGGTCGTCAAGCTCCTGGGCGAGGGCTCCTACGGCAAGGTCATGCTGGCCGTGCACAGGAAGAGAGGTGAGGCACCAAACAAACTGTGACTTGTTTATATCCTTTCACACTCCACTCCAAACTCCACGTTGACGTTTTGCTCATAGATTGTGTAAAAATATGGAAGTAGCTACCAGCCATCTTGTATTTTTTTGCAGCCAGAAGCAGCTAGCACGAGGCCATGTTTCCCACAGAGCCGCAGCTCCGCCTGTTATTGATCCATAATCAACGATCACCTGTCAATCACGCCTCAAAGCATCTTTTTCTTTACTGTCTCCTACTCTTTAGGAAGGTGCTTACTGAGGGAGCCTAATCAATCAATCAATCAATAAAAAGTGAGAAGTAGGGTGATTTTAAAAGATTTCTGTACAATCAGACTTTTTGTGGCCAGTGAATTTGGCCATCTGAAAGAATGCTGATTTTAGGCACTTCCACGTCAGCTTCATGAGGTTTCCCCATGGTGTAACCTTCGTATCTAAAATGTGTGTTTATGATTTCATTCTCATTTTCCTATTTCTTGTCTTCCTGTCTGCCCCCCCCCCCTCCAGGTACTCCGATGGCTCTGAAGTTCTTCCCTCGTGAATCCACCTCGCTCTTGTCGTTCCTGCGCGAGTACAACCTGTCTCTGTCGTTCTGCACGCACCCCTCGTTGACGCGCGCGCTGGGCATCGCCTACTCCACCCCCGCACACTACATCTTCGCTCAGCAGGCCGGCCTGTTCGGAGACCTCTACGACATCATTGTGCCCGAGGTATGCAGTAGTGTGTCGGCCATGACGCTTTTTTAAATAGTGCTTTAGTAATAATCTGTGACATTTAAATGTTCATTTTGGTACCTTCTATCAGATTGAAGTGATTTTAGCCTATATCCAGTTCATGAATCTTCTCCACTGTCTGTTCTATTCTATTCTATTCTATTCTATTCTATTCTATTCTATTCTATTGATTGATTGATTGATTGATTGATTGATTGATTGATTGAAACCTTTATTTATCCCCGTGGGGGGATTCAGGTGTCTAAAACAGCGACAGGGACCGAGGTTAAAAAGTGCAGAAGTCAAGATATAAAGAAAAAGCATAAAACAATAAAAAGCATAAAACAATAAAACCAATAAGAGCAATACAATTCAATTGACAACCAAATGTACAGTGCAAGTTCATGTTCATGTTCATCTCATCTCATGTTGTGGAACCTTATGGCCACTGGCACGAAGGACTGGCCAAAGCGCTTAGTGGAGTGGAGTGTATTCTATTCTATTCTATTCTATTCTATTCTATTCTATGTTCTGGTAGCTCTTTCTCTTTCCTGGGGGAAAAAATCCTCTGTCGCACAGGAAGTGATGTGTTTTACATTTCCCATGTGTAATAAACAGAAGAAGAAGAACTGAACAGTTAGCATGAGCTGTGTTAGCTGTGTTAGCTGTGTTAGCTGTGTTAGCTGTGTTAGCTGTGTTAGCTGTGTTAGCTGTGTTAGCCACGATGGCTGAACAGAGAAAAGAGAAACTCAAACTGCAGCAACAGAAAAGCCAGGCTCCGCCCACACTGATTGATTGACAGGTGAACTCAGCACCAAAGAGGGAAACAAAATTAAAAAAAGGGGGGGGGATCTCGCAGATTACCACTTTAACAGTTACAAAGTGCTATGTACAGATGTCCAGTCATCAGCCTATCACAACACAGCAGATTACCCCTGCTCTAGTCATCAGCCTATCACAACACAGCAGATTACCCCTGCTCTAAGCATCAGCCTATCAAAACACTTTTAGCTTGTTGAAGCAACAGATACCCACCAATGATAGATAGGGGAACATCAGCAGTATGTTTGATTTTTGGCGGTATCCATACTGTTGCAAATGAGTATTGTATCAGTTTAAATGTGTTTGTATTGATACTCATCGATACTTTTGACAACCCTACCCTGTCTGCAGGTTGGACTGGAGGAGGACTGCTGTCAGAGGGTGGTGTCCCAGCTGTGTGGGGCTCTGTCCCACCTCCACTCGCTCGGCTTTGTCCACAGAGACGTCAAACCAGAGAACATCTTCCTGTGCGACGCAGCCTGCCGCTGGGTCAAGCTGGGAGACTTCGGCATGGTCAGTACAGGATCGGACATGTGGGGACAGAAGGGGAGCGGTCAGTACAGGAACGGACATGTGGGGACAGAAGGGGAGCGGTCAGTACAGGAACGGACATGTGGGGACAGAAGGGGAGCGGTCAGTACAGGAACGGACATGTGGGGACAGAAGGGGAGCGGTCAGTACAGGAACAGACATGTGGGGACAGAAGGGGAGCGGTCAGTACAGGAACGGACATGTGGGGACAGAAGGGGAGCTGTCAGTACAGGAACGGACATGTGGGGACAGAAGGGGAGCGGTCAGTATAGGATCGGACATGTGGGGACAGAAGGGGAGCTGTCAGTACAGGAACGGACATGTGGGGACAGAAGGGGAGCGGTCAGTATAGGATCGGACATGTGGGGACAGAAGGGGAGCGGTCAGTACAGGAACGGACATGTGGGGACAGAAGGGGAGCGGTCAGTACAGGAACGGACATGTGGGGACAGAAGGGGAACGGTCAGTACAGGAACGGACATGTGGGGACAGAAGGGGAGCGGTCAGTACAGGATCGGACATGTGAGGACAGAAGGGGAGCGGTCAGTACAGGATCGGACATGTGGGGACAGAAGGGGAGCGGTCAGTATAGGATCGGACATGTGGAGACAGAAGGGGAGCGGTCAGTATAGGATTGGACATGTGGGGACAGAAGGGGAGTGGTCAGTACAGGAACAGACATGTGGGGACAGAAGGGGAGCGGTCAGTATAGGATCGGACATGTGGGGACAGAAGGGGAGCTGTCAGTACAGGAACGGACATGTGGGGACAGAAGGGGAGCGGTCAGTATAGGATCGGACATGTGGGGACAGAAGGGGAGCGGTCAGTACATGAACGGACATGTGGGGACAGAAGGGGAGCGGTCAGTATAGGATTGGACATGTGGGGACAGAAGGGGAGCGGTCAGTACAGGATTGGACATGTGGGGACAGAAGGGGAGCGGTCAGTATAGGATCGGACATGTGGGGACAGAAGGGGAGCGGTCAGTACATGAACGGACATGTGGGGACAGAAGGGGAGCGGTCAGTATAGGATTGGACATGTGGGGACAGAAGGGGAGCGGTCAGTACAGGATTGGACATGTGGGGACAGAAGGGGAGTGGTCAGTACAGGAACGGACATGTGGGGACAGAAGGGGAGCGGTCAGTACAGGAACGGACATGTGGGGACAGAAGGGGAGCGGTCAGTACAGGAACGGACATGTGGGGACAGAAGGGGAGCGGTCAGTACAGGAACGGACATGTGGGGACAGAAGGGGAGCGGTCAGTACAGGAACGGACATGTGGGGACAGAAGGGGAGCGGATGGCACATCAACATAATGTTAAGACTGTATACAAATATAGACGTAGCCACCAGCTGTTGTTCCGTGATCAGCGAGCTTCACGATCACAGGCAACCTGTCAATCACGCCCAAAAACAGAGTCTGCTAATGGGATCATAATTTACTAAAGGAACATCAGGCTGTGTTGAAGAAGACTTGAACCTAGAGATTGAGACCATCAACTCTTTAGGAAAGTGTTTACTGAGGTCATAAATCAAGTGAGAAGTACAGTAGGGTCATTTTCCCATTGACTTCCATACAATCAGACTTCCTTTTTGGAGCCAGTGGAGTCGCCCCCTGCTGGTCATTAGAAAGAACGTAGGTTGAGGGCACTTCCAAATTGGCTTAATTGTTCAGCCACAGAGGTTACACCTTGGTCTACACAGAGGTTTATGATGATGTAATTCTTCTTCTTCTTCTCCTCCTCCTCCTCCTCCTCCTCCTCCTCCTCCTCCTCCTCCTCCTCCTCCTCCTCCTCCTCCTTCTTCTTCTGTCATTTCTTCTTCAACGACCCCAGGTGAAGGCGGTGGGCACCAGGGTCCCTGAGGTGTGGTACAGCTCGTCCTACTGCACCCCCGAAGCTGAGATCGCCAGGGGGAACGAGGACAGCTGGAGCGACCCGGACGGAGGCAAAGACGGCGACACGGAGGAGAAGAAGAAGAAGAAGGAGAGAGTTTGGGTGTCGGTGAAGCCCAGCACAGACAGCTGGGCGCTGGGCATCCTGACCTACGCCATGCTGACCGGAGGGCTGCCGTGGGCCGAGACCGCCGCCGCCGACCGCTCCTTCCTCAAGTACCAGGAGTGGTTCCACAGCGAGAAGGGCCCCGACGACGGGCTGGACGTGTGGGGGGAGCCGCGGGGGGAGGCCGAGAAACGGGGCAAGAAATACCGAGGCCCGGTCGCGCCCCAGTTCGCCTGCTTCACCCCGCTGGCCTGCGCCCTCTTCCAGACGCTCCTGGACCCGCGGCCCAGGCTGCGCGGCCGGCCCGAGGACGTGCTGGGCTTCCTGGGAGGAGACTGGATGAGGGAGCGGGAGAGGAGACGACTGGAGGAGGAGAGGAAGAAGAGTGGCGGGTCAGGAGCCATCAGGAACGTGAAAGAGATGGAGGGGAGAGGAGAACGATGAGGCCTGTTAGACTCTACATGAACTCTATTATGACAGACGCTTATAGCTACATCTGAAGAAGTAGTAGTAGTGGTATTTAGTCGTAAAAATACTAACATGGTACTACTAGTTATGGCTGGGCGATATATGCACAAAATAATAACACCATTATCATAAGAAGCTGGGGCATCTGGGTAGTGTAGTGTAGAGGTAAAAACACTCGCCTAGCACCGCGGAGACCCGGGTTCAATTCCCGGCAGCGGGTCCCTCAGCTTGTTCAAACATTCACAATTGGCCGTGTCGGCGGGTGGGAAGCCGCTGGGGTATGAGTCCTGGTCGCTGCACTATAGCGCCTCCTCTGGTCGGTCGGGGGGGGGGCGCCGGGTCTCTAGCATGATCCTCCCACGTGCTACGTCCTGCCGGGGGAAACACCTCGCTGTCAGGTGAAAAGAAGCAGCTGGCGACTGCACATGTATCGGAGGAAGTTATGTGCTAGTCTACAACTCTCCCCAGATCGGCAGAGGGGGTGGAGCGATCGGGACAGGCAATTGGGCCAAGTGCAATTGGGAGGAAGGAGGGAGCGGGGAAGGGGGAGGGGTGCAACACACACACACACACACACACACACACACACACACACACACACACAATTACCGCAATAAACTATTTTCTTATCTTGGTCGCAGTAATATTCCCTAATTTGTGAGGGCACTACACTACTAATACTACTATTGGTATTTGCTCTTTTGACCATAGTCACATTTGTGTACGGTAATCAACGTACAGTAGCACAATTAATTTTAACAATGGAGCAATCATGTTGCTACAAAAAAATGCTACATTTAATTGAGCAATTTTAACTGTAAATAGTATTTCACATCACGAAGAAGAAATGCAGTCTAATGGCTGCAATTCTTGGTTTTTTTTTTAATGAGGATGTCTTTACAGCAGTACAGTAATAATTAATATCAACTAATAAAAAACTAGTAACAAAGTATAGACGGTTTTAACTTGACAACAAAAACATTCTAAATTGAACCCCCGCTCACTTCCTGTTGCAGTGTTTGCTATGGACATAAAAGAAAAAAACATTCAAGTGCAGGACTGACCATTCCGTGAAAACCGTCTATACAGCCGAGCGGCGAAAACAAAAGTAACGATGTCGAGTGAATATTTCTGCAGTTTGCCGAATGCTGAGAAAAAGGAAGTGCTGTGGGGTTGCGCTCTGGTGAAAACCGTCTATACATAGATGTACTTAAGCTCACCTTACCCATACTTCTGAATGTATACAACAGACTACTGTACGTTAAACTGGGCTGTGTAGAATGTACTGTATGCTATATAGCACCCACTTTATCCAGACTGCCATAAATATGTCAGCTGGTAAAGTGAGACGCGCCTTCTGTAGAACCGGCGCTGACTTACTGGACTTGGCACTTCAAAGGCCCAGCAGAGGATTATTTAACAGAACTTATGCGGCGCTACTCCAGTGCAGCACGCACCAGCAGTTAGCGGAACACGGTAGCCATGTTTCTGTATTTGCATCTCGGAAGATTTCCGGACGCAGCACTTCTCCAACTAAGCTGCTATTAGCCTTTACTGTATGTAAATAACTCAGAACTGATGCCTTCTTGTATTTTGTATAGCAAAAGTGTCACGTTTTTAAACTGTTGTCTTTGACACCAATCACGCTGAATTATCTTTTACGAGTTTTAGGATGAACGATAAAATATGCGGCATCTATTTGTGTGATTAGTCTTATAGGCTACCGATATTTGCAGAAAACAAATGTATACAAAAAATATTATCATCCTTTGTAAAGTATCATGTAAAGTGGTTTATAAATAAAATGTATAATGTATGACTATCATGATCATTATTATTATTAGCATATGACTGTTAATATTTATATGAATATTTTCAGAAATGCCAGATTTTGATCGTCAATCACTTTGATATTACAGTAGTTACAATGATGTAACTATGAATTTACATCATAAAGATTAATGTCATGCCCTCAAAAACAAATTTAGGTTAAGACTCCAATGTCCTGACATGCTCATATCGCAGTGATACCCTTGCAAGATTATATACCAATTTAAATAGATCTCTCACACACACACACACACGCACGCGCACGAACACACACGCACACACACACGCACGCACACACGCACGCACAGACACACACACACACACACGCACGCACGCACGCGCACGAACACACGCGCACACACA
>NW_028151147.1:0-35796 GCF_964638095.1 Poromitra crassiceps | reverse complement strand
CAGCAACGAAATGGGCAAATGCATCTATGGCCTCACTGCAGTCACACACTATCAAGACAGCAGAGGCCATGATAGAGGAAAAGGTCAGGAGTGCATCAATAGTGTCATCTGTGGGTGACGCTATGCCCCCACAACAAGCAGCAGTGCCACATAGGCCTGCAGCAGTGCTAATGCTCAATGTCAGGGATGATACTCCAGGAGACATCCAGACTGACGATGACACACCCTCGTCTGATTTTGGTAGCTCTGCAGCATATAGCCAGAGACCACAAATAGGACCAGGGCCCTCGGCCACACTTGTGCACAGGGCAGAGGTCAAACACACCTGCTCAGTCAGGTGGCGTACGGCCCCTGCCAATAGCCAAAGGCCGACCAGACATGCCTCCACACCAAACAAATACAGGGATTGGGTTCTGACCACCAACACACAGTGGTTAATCCTGGGGGATTCGAACCTCTGCAACATTCACAGGTTTAAATGCCCACGACTGCAAATAGACAGTTACCCTGGTGCCCATTTCGGCCATATTCCAGCCCTCATGACTCACACAACTGTCTGTGCAGAGGTCACAAAGGTCATCCTGGCTATGGGAATCAATTGCCATGCCTGGATAGACAGACCTACCATGCACAGACAGATGATTGAGGCGATCACAGCTCTCCAAGAGCGCTTCCCCCTGGCAAAAATATGGGTCCCGTTGGTCAATTATTCACAGCATCTGCCATATCAATCGGCTGAGATGCTTGAATACTTGAACCACATCATTGGAGAGAGGCTCAGAACAATACCCCTGTTGCCATCCCAGCAGTTTTTGACACAGGCGGATAATGTTCATTGGACAAAAGATACAGCCCAAAGAATGCTTGAACATTGGCTTAGATACATTCAATAAGAAGGATAGATACATTCACTTATTTAAAGGACGTACATCCACATAAAAAAAGCCAATCTTCTCATTCTATTCCTCTACCTCTCTGGCACAACACACAGAATAACTGTGTTTTGTCAACTCTTAGGCCTCTGATTTAGAAACAGCCCAACATTGGGTAGAATTTAACTGGTTTCTTAGAGGGCATGACTTATTGGAGTATACCACAGTCTTAAGCCGCAGTATGCGTTGTAATCAAATGGCAAGGGGGAGCCATTTTACTTCATCTCAGTAACCAGTCACCGTCCTATGGGACTAAAGATAGGGAGCAGGGACCTGGTGATGGGACGCTCAGGACAATGCTGTCGAGAGAGTGCAAGTGGTCTGGCAACAGACCGCAGCGGCCGAAGCGCTTAGTTTCGGTTGCAAAACCCTTCCCCAAACCTAACACTGCCAGGTCCTAGCATTGTGCCGAGTGGCCAGGCCCCTGTTTCCTATCACCCAGGGCCCATACTTCATAGTAGGACTGAGTGAAGAGCAGTGGATTCATCATTAAACCTACTTTGTGGACACAAAAGTTGCTAAACAACCTTAGAAACAGAAGACCCTCATCTAAAAAGGTCATAACATGACCTTTGATGCTGACTAACTGCATAGCACAGCCATGTCTAGCAAAGGTCACGGCATGACCTTGCTGGGGAGGCCACAATCAAGTCCCCACAAATTGATGCCTATTTTATAATTGCATAACATTGACATGTCTGGCATGCAGATTAAGACCTGTCTGGTTCCCACCCATACACCTAGAAGCCATGTTAGGCCTTTTCTCAACCACTAGATGGAACTAGAACCTCTCCTAAGATTTAAGTTATTTTGCCCCTTAAATTAATACCCTGTTACACGGCTTAACATATAGTTTTAGAGGCCCTCAATGTAACCAGGAGGAAAAACTGTTGTTGTTACTATGCTTGTTTTAAAGCACACAATGTAAACAAAACAGTCATGAACAGTGACTAGGCCTAGTCGAGCACTTTGAAGGCCATTTAGCCTCATATATAACACTGTTCATGTATGTCATGCAAATGCCTAAACCTAACCTAGTGTTTTGTGCAACAGTCATAGCAGTGATCAAGCCGAGTCGAGCACTTTGAAGGCCATACAGCCCAAATATAACACTGCTTATGAAGGTCACACAATTGCCTAAACCTAACCTAGGTATTTTGCATGAACATAACCACTGCCTATCCCTTAAACCCATAACCTAACCAAGCCCTTTGGTGCCTAAGCTTAACCAACCACCTTAGTGCCTAAGCTTAACCAAACACCTTATAGTGCAATTAGTTAACCCCATCCTATTATAAATACACACCTTAACCCCTCCAAATTCACGTTTTAATTGGATCTGGGCTCTAAACCTAACCAAGTTTATCCCCAAAGAAAAGTGTCATCCTGACCTAACCCTAAATCAATTGAACAACATAGACCAATTAGACTGGAGGAGATTAAAACTATAATAGCATGCCTCAATTTGAAGGCCCAAATTAGTCATCAATGTGTTGACCCTGCGGATGCAGGATATACGAGGAGTCCCTCTCAAACAGTATTGGGGGCTTCATGGTTGCAGTGATGGACTACATCAGATCTCAGTATGTAGACTTTAGTTGCCCCAAAGTGGCACGATGTACCCGGCCTGATATCATGAAAGTGTACCTGAGTGTTTGTGAGGGACACACTTACGGATCCTGGTATTCAAAGGTGTTCAAACATTTGATTCAAGGAGGCATTACATGCTAAGCATGCCTCAATTTTAAGACCCTATACTGGTGTCACTGTCTTGACCCTGGGGTCATGGGGTGTACGAGGAGTCCCTCATGAGCATTGATGGGGGCTCCATGGTTTGGATACCATGAGGGTGTACCTTGGTGCTTGTGGGGGACATACTTACGCATCCTGTGATTCAGAGGTGTTCAAACTTTGATGAAGGCCATTAAATGCCAGGATGAAAAATTGGGAAATGTGGTTTGTATTGTTCACCTGATGCAGGGGACTCACCCACATGGTGAATTTGCCCATGGCACAGGCTCACAATCAAACACACAGGGATATGCAAGGACTTGTTTATTTGGAAGAGGCGGTATGACAGGCTACCGACCTTGCAAGGTGGCACCCCTAAACTGAAACAGGCCATCAAATGCCGAAGCAATGGAATTTTTCAACCATTTCTTTTTGTTTCATACTTACTTTTATTCAAAGTAATTTATTTTCTAATCAGAAAAATTTAAGAGAGGTTAAAAATATAAGAAAGTGCTGTACACAGGTGCCAGAGTAAAATACTTTCTCTGAGGTGGGAGCTTAACCACGCCCCTTTGGCCAGTGAAGCGGCTCGCTCTGCGATGAGCTCACTGTGCTGGGGAAACTCGAACAGACCGCATCGCTGCAAAAGCTCTTTTTCCACTAAGCCTCATTGGAGACCTACAAAGTCACATTTTTTGATCACAGTCAACTTGATAACACCTGATGAGATCTTCAAGGATCGAAACGCGTCGTGTTACGAAAGAAGTTGACAAATATTCTATGACCTAAGTTCTTTTTTCCGCGTCAAGAAAAGACACGCGGACCAGGACCAAGAGCAAGCAGCAGAAAGGCCCTTATCAGGGCCAGAAGAATAAAAAGCTCTTCTCAGGGCTACAAGAAAAGCTCTTCTCAGAGCTAAGAAGAAAGCACAGCGGCGAAAAAAACGGCAGAAAGACCCGTTGGAGTGCTGTGTTCAGACATGCGTTTGCACCCTGTGACCTAGAACCAACACAGGACAGGGGAGACGCCATTTTGATTTTCAAGACAGAGTAGCTAGAGGCCAGGCAGGCTCATTTCAACAACAAAAAAATATCTGCACAGTTAAACTCAATCTGAGAGCTGTAAAAAAATCAAGACTGTCTGAAACAACATAGCAGTCATTTAAAAAGCATCAAACAGGCCTGGGCAGGCATGTCTAAAAGGAGGGACAAAATTACCGCACGCCTGGGGTCTAGGGTACCTACACACCCGCCCAGGGTGCACAACAGAAGCCCCAATATACGCCCAGAGCCAAATCCACTGCAACAGAGGCCTCCCGACAGCCAGGCGTCAAACATTGAGCCTAGGCAACAACAACATGCCTACCAGGCATTAGAATATAGGGATGAGTCCCTGATAGGACAAGACTTAGAACGAAACCTAGCAGTGAGAGGTAGAGCCCCAACGGCACCCAGGCTGCAGGATGCGTGTGACGGCAGTGGCTGCTTCTCAGCTATTTGCACTAAATGTAGGCCACCCTACACGGGTGATATAGTCAAGGATGACCCCCAGCCTCATAACCCAGACTGGGGGGACGAGACCTATTACCCGTGGCATCCACCACAAGATAACGTGGCTGTAGCCGATGACACTCAGAGACACCTCAGTGTAGAGGAGGGCACGTATACAGGCCCTCGGGACTGGCAAACTACAGATCCCTGTCATCCCCCCACAGACCAGCACCAGGCGCCCGAGAGGCAAGACAGGCCTGGGAGCGTAGGCAACAGTGGGGGTAACATAGAGGAGGGGTCAGACCCTGAGCACAGCAAAAGAGCTAAGGTCATGCTAAATATTATAAAGGCCTCTCACCATTTAGCCTATGTGACTCAGGACACCCCCCCACCAGGGATTAGCAAGATCACTAACACTCTCATGGATGCAGTCCGACCATTTGGTCCCACCCCAGAGTTGGATCAGATCTTAGAAGGACATGCTAGACAGTGGGAAATGGCCACTATAAGGAGTTTGCGGAGTCACTATTTGGCCAGGATGCAAACTGAAATCAACACCATGCCTCACATGACAGATTCACAGTGGCATGGGCCTTTTCAAACAGCAACGAAATGGGCAAATGCATCTATGGCCTCACTGCAGTCACACACTATCAAGACAGCAGAGGCCATGATAGAGGAAAAGGTCAGGAGTGCATCAATAGTGTCATCTGTGGGTGACGCTATGCCCCCACAACAAGCAGCAGTGCCACATAGGCCTGCAGCAGTGCTAATGCTCAATGTCAGGGATGATACTCCAGGAGACATCCAGACTGACGATGACACACCCTCGTCTGATTTTGGTAGCTCTGCAGCATATAGCCAGAGACCACAAATAGGACCAGGGCCCTCGGCCACACTTGTGCACAGGGCAGAGGTCAAACACACCTGCTCAGTCAGGTGGCGTACGGCCCCTGCCAATAGCCAAAGGCCGACCAGACATGCCTCCACACCAAACAAATACAGGGATTGGGTTCTGACCACCAACACACAGTGGTTAATCCTGGGGGATTCGAACCTCTGCAACATTCACAGGTTTAAATGCCCACGACTGCAAATAGACAGTTACCCTGGTGCCCATTTCGGCCATATTCCAGCCCTCATGACTCACACAACTGTCTGTGCAGAGGTCACAAAGGTCATCCTGGCTATGGGAATCAATTGCCATGCCTGGATAGACAGACCTACCATGCACAGACAGATGATTGAGGCGATCACAGCTCTCCAAGAGCGCTTCCCCCTGGCAAAAATATGGGTCCCGTTGGTCAATTATTCACAGCATCTGCCATATCAATCGGCTGAGATGCTTGAATACTTGAACCACATCATTGGAGAGAGGCTCAGAACAATACCCCTGTTGCCATCCCAGCAGTTTTTGACACAGGCGGATAATGTTCATTGGACAAAAGATACAGCCCAAAGAATGCTTGAACATTGGCTTAGATACATTCAATAAGAAGGATAGATACATTCACTTATTTAAAGGACGTACATCCACATAAAAAAAGCCAATCTTCTCATTCTATTCCTCTACCTCTCTGGCACAACACACAGAATAACTGTGTTTTGTCAACTCTTAGGCCTCTGATTTAGAAACAGCCCAACATTGGGTAGAATTTAACTGGTTTCTTAGAGGGCATGACTTATTGGAGTATACCACAGTCTTAAGCCGCAGTATGCGTTGTAATCAAATGGCAAGGGGGAGCCATTTTACTTCATCTCAGTAACCAGTCACCGTCCTATGGGACTAAAGATAGGGAGCAGGGACCTGGTGATGGGACGCTCAGGACAATGCTGTCGAGAGAGTGCAAGTGGTCTGGCAACAGACCGCAGCGGCCGAAGCGCTTAGTTTCGGTTGCAAAACCCTTCCCCAAACCTAACACTGCCAGGTCCTAGCATTGTGCCGAGTGGCCAGGCCCCTGTTTCCTATCACCCAGGGCCCATACTTCATAGTAGGACTGAGTGAAGAGCAGTGGATTCATCATTAAACCTACTTTGTGGACACAAAAGTTGCTAAACAACCTTAGAAACAGAAGACCCTCATCTAAAAAGGTCATAACATGACCTTTGATGCTGACTAACTGCATAGCACAGCCATGTCTAGCAAAGGTCACGGCATGACCTTGCTGGGGAGGCCACAATCAAGTCCCCACAAATTGATGCCTATTTTATAATTGCATAACATTGACATGTCTGGCATGCAGATTAAGACCTGTCTGGTTCCCACCCATACACCTAGAAGCCATGTTAGGCCTTTTCTCAACCACTAGATGGAACTAGAACCTCTCCTAAGATTTAAGTTATTTTGCCCCTTAAATTAATACCCTGTTACACGGCTTAACATATAGTTTTAGAGGCCCTCAATGTAACCAGGAGGAAAAACTGTTGTTGTTACTATGCTTGTTTTAAAGCACACAATGTAAACAAAACAGTCATGAACAGTGACTAGGCCTAGTCGAGCACTTTGAAGGCCATTTAGCCTCATATATAACACTGTTCATGTATGTCATACAAATGCCTAAACCTAACCTAGTGTTTTGTGCAACAGTCATAGCAGTGATCAAGCCGAGTCGAGCACTTTGAAGGCCATACAGCCCAAATATAACACTGCTTATGAAGGTCACACAATTGCCTAAACCTAACCTAGGTATTTTGCATGAACATAACCACTGCCTATCCCTTAAACCCATAACCTAACCAAGCCCTTTGGTGCCTAAGCTTAACCAACCACCTTAGTGCCTAAGCTTAACCAAACACCTTATAGTGCAATTAGTTAACCCCATCCTATTATAAATACACACCTTAACCCCTCCAAATTCACGTTTTAATTGGATCTGGGCTCTAAACCTAACCAAGTTTATCCCCAAAGAAAAGTGTCATCCTGACCTAACCCTAAATCAATTGAACAACATAGACCAATTAGACTGGAGGAGATTAAAACTATAATAGCATGCCTCAATTTGAAGGCCCAAATTAGTCATCAATGTGTTGACCCTGCGGATGCAGGATATACGAGGAGTCCCTCTCAAACAGTATTGGGGGCTTCATGGTTGCAGTGATGGACTACATCAGATCTCAGTATGTAGACTTTAGTTGCCCCAAAGTGGCACGATGTACCCGGCCTGATATCATGAAAGTGTACCTGAGTGTTTGTGAGGGACACACTTACGGATCCTGGTATTCAAAGGTGTTCAAACATTTGATTCAAGGAGGCATTACATGCTAAGCATGCCTCAATTTTAAGACCCTATACTGGTGTCACTGTCTTGACCCTGGGGTCATGGGGTGTACGAGGAGTCCCTCATGAGCATTGATGGGGGCTCCATGGTTTGGATACCATGAGGGTGTACCTTGGTGCTTGTGGGGGACATACTTACGCATCCTGTGATTCAGAGGTGTTCAAACTTTGATGAAGGCCATTAAATGCCAGGATGAAAAATTGGGAAATGTGGTTTGTATTGTTCACCTGATGCAGGGGACTCACCCACATGGTGAATTTGCCCATGGCACAGGCTCACAATCAAACACACAGGGATATGCAAGGACTTGTTTATTTGGAAGAGGCGGTATGACAGGCTACCGACCTTGCAAGGTGGCACCCCTAAACTGAAACAGGCCATCAAATGCCGAAGCAATGGAATTTTTCAACCATTTCTTTTTGTTTCATACTTACTTTTATTCAAAGTAATTTATTTTCTAATCAGAAAAATTTAAGAGAGGTTAAAAATATAAGAAAGTGCTGTACACAGGTGCCAGAGTAAAATACTTTCTCTGAGGTGGGAGCTTAACCACGCCCCTTTGGCCAGTGAAGCGGCTCGCTCTGCGATGAGCTCACTGTGCTGGGGAAACTCGAACAGACCGCATCGCTGCAAAAGCTCTTTTTCCACTAAGCCTCATTGGAGACCTACAAAGTCACATTTTTTGATCACAGTCAACTTGATAACACCTGATGAGATCTTCAAGGATCGAAACGCGTCGTGTTACGAAAGAAGTTGACAAATATTCTATGACCTAAGTTCTTTTTTCCGCGTCAAGAAAAGACACGCGGACCAGGACCAAGAGCAAGCAGCAGAAAGGCCCTTATCAGGGCCAGAAGAATAAAAAGCTCTTCTCAGGGCTACAAGAAAAGCTCTTCTCAGAGCTAAGAAGAAAGCACAGCGGCGAAAAAAACGGCAGAAAGACCCGTTGGAGTGCTGTGTTCAGACATGCGTTTGCACCCTGTGACCTAGAACCAACACAGGACAGGGGAGACGCCATTTTGATTTTCAAGACAGAGTAGCTAGAGGCCAGGCAGGCTCATTTCAACAACAAAAAAATATCTGCACAGTTAAACTCAATCTGAGAGCTGTAAAAAAATCAAGACTGTCTGAAACAACATAGCAGTCATTTAAAAAGCATCAAACAGGCCTGGGCAGGCATGTCTAAAAGGAGGGACAAAATTACCGCACGCCTGGGGTCTAGGGTACCTACACACCCGCCCAGGGTGCACAACAGAAGCCCCAATATACGCCCAGAGCCAAATCCACTGCAACAGAGGCCTCCCGACAGCCAGGCGTCAAACATTGAGCCTAGGCAACAACAACATGCCTACCAGGCATTAGAATATAGGGATGAGTCCCTGATAGGACAAGACTTAGAACGAAACCTAGCAGTGAGAGGTAGAGCCCCAACGGCACCCAGGCTGCAGGATGCGTGTGACGGCAGTGGCTGCTTCTCAGCTATTTGCACTAAATGTAGGCCACCCTACACGGGTGATATAGTCAAGGATGACCCCCAGCCTCATAACCCAGACTGGGGGGACGAGACCTATTACCCGTGGCATCCACCACAAGATAACGTGGCTGTAGCCGATGACACTCAGAGACACCTCAGTGTAGAGGAGGGCACGTATACAGGCCCTCGGGACTGGCAAACTACAGATCCCTGTCATCCCCCCACAGACCAGCACCAGGCGCCCGAGAGGCAAGACAGGCCTGGGAGCGTAGGCAACAGTGGGGGTAACATAGAGGAGGGGTCAGACCCTGAGCACAGCAAAAGAGCTAAGGTCATGCTAAATATTATAAAGGCCTCTCACCATTTAGCCTATGTGACTCAGGACACCCCCCCACCAGGGATTAGCAAGATCACTAACACTCTCATGGATGCAGTCCGACCATTTGGTCCCACCCCAGAGTTGGATCAGATCTTAGAAGGACATGCTAGACAGTGGGAAATGGCCACTATAAGGAGTTTGCGGAGTCACTATTTGGCCAGGATGCAAACTGAAATCAACACCATGCCTCACATGACAGATTCACAGTGGCATGGGCCTTTTCAAACAGCAACGAAATGGGCAAATGCATCTATGGCCTCACTGCAGTCACACACTATCAAGACAGCAGAGGCCATGATAGAGGAAAAGGTCAGGAGTGCATCAATAGTGTCATCTGTGGGTGACGCTATGCCCCCACAACAAGCAGCAGTGCCACATAGGCCTGCAGCAGTGCTAATGCTCAATGTCAGGGATGATACTCCAGGAGACATCCAGACTGACGATGACACACCCTCGTCTGATTTTGGTAGCTCTGCAGCATATAGCCAGAGACCACAAATAGGACCAGGGCCCTCGGCCACACTTGTGCACAGGGCAGAGGTCAAACACACCTGCTCAGTCAGGTGGCGTACGGCCCCTGCCAATAGCCAAAGGCCGACCAGACATGCCTCCACACCAAACAAATACAGGGATTGGGTTCTGACCACCAACACACAGTGGTTAATCCTGGGGGATTCGAACCTCTGCAACATTCACAGGTTTAAATGCCCACGACTGCAAATAGACAGTTACCCTGGTGCCCATTTCGGCCATATTCCAGCCCTCATGACTCACACAACTGTCTGTGCAGAGGTCACAAAGGTCATCCTGGCTATGGGAATCAATTGCCATGCCTGGATAGACAGACCTACCATGCACAGACAGATGATTGAGGCGATCACAGCTCTCCAAGAGCGCTTCCCCCTGGCAAAAATATGGGTCCCGTTGGTCAATTATTCACAGCATCTGCCATATCAATCGGCTGAGATGCTTGAATACTTGAACCACATCATTGGAGAGAGGCTCAGAACAATACCCCTGTTGCCATCCCAGCAGTTTTTGACACAGGCGGATAATGTTCATTGGACAAAAGATACAGCCCAAAGAATGCTTGAACATTGGCTTAGATACATTCAATAAGAAGGATAGATACATTCACTTATTTAAAGGACGTACATCCACATAAAAAAAGCCAATCTTCTCATTCTATTCCTCTACCTCTCTGGCACAACACACAGAATAACTGTGTTTTGTCAACTCTTAGGCCTCTGATTTAGAAACAGCCCAACATTGGGTAGAATTTAACTGGTTTCTTAGAGGGCATGACTTATTGGAGTATACCACAGTCTTAAGCCGCAGTATGCGTTGTAATCAAATGGCAAGGGGGAGCCATTTTACTTCATCTCAGTAACCAGTCACCGTCCTATGGGACTAAAGATAGGGAGCAGGGACCTGGTGATGGGACGCTCAGGACAATGCTGTCGAGAGAGTGCAAGTGGTCTGGCAACAGACCGCAGCGGCCGAAGCGCTTAGTTTCGGTTGCAAAACCCTTCCCCAAACCTAACACTGCCAGGTCCTAGCATTGTGCCGAGTGGCCAGGCCCCTGTTTCCTATCACCCAGGGCCCATACTTCATAGTAGGACTGAGTGAAGAGCAGTGGATTCATCATTAAACCTACTTTGTGGACACAAAAGTTGCTAAACAACCTTAGAAACAGAAGACCCTCATCTAAAAAGGTCATAACATGACCTTTGATGCTGACTAACTGCATAGCACAGCCATGTCTAGCAAAGGTCACGGCATGACCTTGCTGGGGAGGCCACAATCAAGTCCCCACAAATTGATGCCTATTTTATAATTGCATAACATTGACATGTCTGGCATGCAGATTAAGACCTGTCTGGTTCCCACCCATACACCTAGAAGCCATGTTAGGCCTTTTCTCAACCACTAGATGGAACTAGAACCTCTCCTAAGATTTAAGTTATTTTGCCCCTTAAATTAATACCCTGTTACACGGCTTAACATATAGTTTTAGAGGCCCTCAATGTAACCAGGAGGAAAAACTGTTGTTGTTACTATGCTTGTTTTAAAGCACACAATGTAAACAAAACAGTCATGAACAGTGACTAGGCCTAGTCGAGCACTTTGAAGGCCATTTAGCCTCATATATAACACTGTTCATGTATGTCATGCAAATGCCTAAACCTAACCTAGTGTTTTGTGCAACAGTCATAGCAGTGATCAAGCCGAGTCGAGCACTTTGAAGGCCATACAGCCCAAATATAACACTGCTTATGAAGGTCACACAATTGCCTAAACCTAACCTAGGTATTTTGCATGAACATAACCACTGCCTATCCCTTAAACCCATAACCTAACCAAGCCCTTTGGTGCCTAAGCTTAACCAACCACCTTAGTGCCTAAGCTTAACCAAACACCTTATAGTGCAATTAGTTAACCCCATCCTATTATAAATACACACCTTAACCCCTCCAAATTCACGTTTTAATTGGATCTGGGCTCTAAACCTAACCAAGTTTATCCCCAAAGAAAAGTGTCATCCTGACCTAACCCTAAATCAATTGAACAACATAGACCAATTAGACTGGAGGAGATTAAAACTATAATAGCATGCCTCAATTTGAAGGCCCAAATTAGTCATCAATGTGTTGACCCTGCGGATGCAGGATATACGAGGAGTCCCTCTCAAACAGTATTGGGGGCTTCATGGTTGCAGTGATGGACTACATCAGATCTCAGTATGTAGACTTTAGTTGCCCCAAAGTGGCACGATGTACCCGGCCTGATATCATGAAAGTGTACCTGAGTGTTTGTGAGGGACACACTTACGGATCCTGGTATTCAAAGGTGTTCAAACATTTGATTCAAGGAGGCATTACATGCTAAGCATGCCTCAATTTTAAGACCCTATACTGGTGTCACTGTCTTGACCCTGGGGTCATGGGGTGTACGAGGAGTCCCTCATGAGCATTGATGGGGGCTCCATGGTTTGGATACCATGAGGGTGTACCTTGGTGCTTGTGGGGGACATACTTACGCATCCTGTGATTCAGAGGTGTTCAAACTTTGATGAAGGCCATTAAATGCCAGGATGAAAAATTGGGAAATGTGGTTTGTATTGTTCACCTGATGCAGGGGACTCACCCACATGGTGAATTTGCCCATGGCACAGGCTCACAATCAAACACACAGGGATATGCAAGGACTTGTTTATTTGGAAGAGGCGGTATGACAGGCTACCGACCTTGCAAGGTGGCACCCCTAAACTGAAACAGGCCATCAAATGCCGAAGCAATGGAATTTTTCAACCATTTCTTTTTGTTTCATACTTACTTTTATTCAAAGTAATTTATTTTCTAATCAGAAAAATTTAAGAGAGGTTAAAAATATAAGAAAGTGCTGTACACAGGTGCCAGAGTAAAATACTTTCTCTGAGGTGGGAGCTTAACCACGCCCCTTTGGCCAGTGAAGCGGCTCGCTCTGCGATGAGCTCACTGTGCTGGGGAAACTCGAACAGACCGCATCGCTGCAAAAGCTCTTTTTCCACTAAGCCTCATTGGAGACCTACAAAGTCACATTTTTTGATCACAGTCAACTTGATAACACCTGATGAGATCTTCAAGGATCGAAACGCGTCGTGTTACGAAAGAAGTTGACAAATATTCTATGACCTAAGTTCTTTTTTCCGCGTCAAGAAAAGACACGCGGACCAGGACCAAGAGCAAGCAGCAGAAAGGCCCTTATCAGGGCCAGAAGAATAAAAAGCTCTTCTCAGGGCTACAAGAAAAGCTCTTCTCAGAGCTAAGAAGAAAGCACAGCGGCGAAAAAAACGGCAGAAAGACCCGTTGGAGTGCTGTGTTCAGACATGCGTTTGCACCCTGTGACCTAGAACCAACACAGGACAGGGGAGACGCCATTTTGATTTTCAAGACAGAGTAGCTAGAGGCCAGGCAGGCTCATTTCAACAACAAAAAAATATCTGCACAGTTAAACTCAATCTGAGAGCTGTAAAAAAATCAAGACTGTCTGAAACAACATAGCAGTCATTTAAAAAGCATCAAACAGGCCTGGGCAGGCATGTCTAAAAGGAGGGACAAAATTACCGCACGCCTGGGGTCTAGGGTACCTACACACCCGCCCAGGGTGCACAACAGAAGCCCCAATATACGCCCAGAGCCAAATCCACTGCAACAGAGGCCTCCCGACAGCCAGGCGTCAAACATTGAGCCTAGGCAACAACAACATGCCTACCAGGCATTAGAATATAGGGATGAGTCCCTGATAGGACAAGACTTAGAACGAAACCTAGCAGTGAGAGGTAGAGCCCCAACGGCACCCAGGCTGCAGGATGCGTGTGACGGCAGTGGCTGCTTCTCAGCTATTTGCACTAAATGTAGGCCACCCTACACGGGTGATATAGTCAAGGATGACCCCCAGCCTCATAACCCAGACTGGGGGGACGAGACCTATTACCCGTGGCATCCACCACAAGATAACGTGGCTGTAGCCGATGACACTCAGAGACACCTCAGTGTAGAGGAGGGCACGTATACAGGCCCTCGGGACTGGCAAACTACAGATCCCTGTCATCCCCCCACAGACCAGCACCAGGCGCCCGAGAGGCAAGACAGGCCTGGGAGCGTAGGCAACAGTGGGGGTAACATAGAGGAGGGGTCAGACCCTGAGCACAGCAAAAGAGCTAAGGTCATGCTAAATATTATAAAGGCCTCTCACCATTTAGCCTATGTGACTCAGGACACCCCCCCACCAGGGATTAGCAAGATCACTAACACTCTCATGGATGCAGTCCGACCATTTGGTCCCACCCCAGAGTTGGATCAGATCTTAGAAGGACATGCTAGACAGTGGGAAATGGCCACTATAAGGAGTTTGCGGAGTCACTATTTGGCCAGGATGCAAACTGAAATCAACACCATGCCTCACATGACAGATTCACAGTGGCATGGGCCTTTTCAAACAGCAACGAAATGGGCAAATGCATCTATGGCCTCACTGCAGTCACACACTATCAAGACAGCAGAGGCCATGATAGAGGAAAAGGTCAGGAGTGCATCAATAGTGTCATCTGTGGGTGACGCTATGCCCCCACAACAAGCAGCAGTGCCACATAGGCCTGCAGCAGTGCTAATGCTCAATGTCAGGGATGATACTCCAGGAGACATCCAGACTGACGATGACACACCCTCGTCTGATTTTGGTAGCTCTGCAGCATATAGCCAGAGACCACAAATAGGACCAGGGCCCTCGGCCACACTTGTGCACAGGGCAGAGGTCAAACACACCTGCTCAGTCAGGTGGCGTACGGCCCCTGCCAATAGCCAAAGGCCGACCAGACATGCCTCCACACCAAACAAATACAGGGATTGGGTTCTGACCACCAACACACAGTGGTTAATCCTGGGGGATTCGAACCTCTGCAACATTCACAGGTTTAAATGCCCACGACTGCAAATAGACAGTTACCCTGGTGCCCATTTCGGCCATATTCCAGCCCTCATGACTCACACAACTGTCTGTGCAGAGGTCACAAAGGTCATCCTGGCTATGGGAATCAATTGCCATGCCTGGATAGACAGACCTACCATGCACAGACAGATGATTGAGGCGATCACAGCTCTCCAAGAGCGCTTCCCCCTGGCAAAAATATGGGTCCCGTTGGTCAATTATTCACAGCATCTGCCATATCAATCGGCTGAGATGCTTGAATACTTGAACCACATCATTGGAGAGAGGCTCAGAACAATACCCCTGTTGCCATCCCAGCAGTTTTTGACACAGGCGGATAATGTTCATTGGACAAAAGATACAGCCCAAAGAATGCTTGAACATTGGCTTAGATACATTCAATAAGAAGGATAGATACATTCACTTATTTAAAGGACGTACATCCACATAAAAAAAGCCAATCTTCTCATTCTATTCCTCTACCTCTCTGGCACAACACACAGAATAACTGTGTTTTGTCAACTCTTAGGCCTCTGATTTAGAAACAGCCCAACATTGGGTAGAATTTAACTGGTTTCTTAGAGGGCATGACTTATTGGAGTATACCACAGTCTTAAGCCGCAGTATGCGTTGTAATCAAATGGCAAGGGGGAGCCATTTTACTTCATCTCAGTAACCAGTCACCGTCCTATGGGACTAAAGATAGGGAGCAGGGACCTGGTGATGGGACGCTCAGGACAATGCTGTCGAGAGAGTGCAAGTGGTCTGGCAACAGACCGCAGCGGCCGAAGCGCTTAGTTTCGGTTGCAAAACCCTTCCCCAAACCTAACCCTAACCCTAACCCTAACCCTAACCCTAACCCTAACCCTAACCCTAAAATCAGACAGAGTGTTGACACCAGAGAGGCTAAGACCGCATTGACTCAGTGCGGTATTCAGCTTCTCTGGTGTCAAGTCTGATTTTGGGAAAAAGAAAAAAAATCCAAAATCAGACCGAGTGTTGAGACCAGAGAGGCTAAGACCGCATTGACTCAGTGCGGTATTCAGCCTCTCTGGTGTCAAGTCTGATTTTGGAAAAAAAAAAAAAATCCAAAATCAGACAGAGTGTTGACACCAGAGAGGCTAAGACCGCATTGACTCAGTGCGGTATTCAGCCTCTCTGGTGTCAAGTCTGATTTTGGGAAAAAGAAAAAAAATCCAAAATCAGACCGAGTGTTGAGACCAGAGAGGCTAAGACCGCATTGACTCAGTGCGGTATTCAGCCTCTCTGGTGTCAAGTCTGACTTTGAAAAAAAAAAAAAAAATCCAAAATCAGACAGAGTGTTGACACCAGAGAGGCTAAGACTGCATTGACTCAGTGCGGTATTCAGCCTCTCTGGTGTCAAGTCTGACTTTGAAAAAAAAAAAAAAAATCCAAAATCAGACAGAGTGTTGAGACCAGAGAGGCTAAGACCGCATTGACTCAGTGCGGTATTCAGCCTCTCTGGTGTCAAGTCTGACTTTGAAAAAAAAAAAAAAATCCAAAATCAGACAGAGTGTTGAGACCAGAGAGGCTAAGACCGCATTGACTCAGTGCGGTATTCAGCCTCTCTGGTGTCAAGTCTGACTTTGAAAAAAAAAAAAAAAATCCAAAATCAGACAGAGTGTTGACACCAGAGAGGCTAAGACCGCATTGACTCAGTGCGGTATTCAGCCTCTCTGGTGTCAAGTCTGACTTTGAAAAAAAAAAAAAAAATCCAAAATCAGACAGAGTGTTGACACCAGAGAGGCTAAGACCGCATTGACTCAGTGCGGTATTCAGCCTCTCTGGTGTCAAGTCTGACTTTGAAAAAAAAAAAAAAAATCCAAAATCAGACAGAGTGTTGAGACCAGAGAGGCTAAGACCGCATTGACTCAGTGCGGTATTCAGCCTCTCTGGTGTCAAGTCTGACTGAAAAAAAAAAAAAAAATCCAAAATCAGACAGAGTGTTGAGACCAGAGAGGCTAAGACCGCATTGACTCAGTGCGGTATTCAGCCTCTCTGGTGTCAAGTCTGACTTTAAAAAAAAAAAAAAAAATCCAAAATCAGACAGAGTGTTGACACCAGAGAGGCTAAGACCGCATTGACTCAGTGCGGTATTCAGCCTCTCTGGTGTCAAGTCTGACTTTGAAAAAAAAAAAAAAAATCCAAAATCAGACAGAGTGTTGACACCAGAGAGGCTAAGACCGCATTGACTCAGTGCGGTATTCAGCCTCTCTGGTGTCAAGTCTGACTTTGAAAAAAAAAAAAAAAATCCAAAATCAGACAGAGTGTTGAGACCAGAGAGGCTAAGACCGCATTGACTCAGTGCGGTATTCAGCCTCTCTGGTGTCAAGTCTGACTTTGAAAAAAAAAAAAAAAATCCAAAATCAGACAGAGTGTTGAGACCAGAGAGGCTAAGACCGCATTGACTCAGTGCGGTATTCAGCCTCTCTGGTGTCAAGTCTGACTTTGAAAAAAAAAAAAAAAATCCAAAATCAGACAGAGTGTTGACACCAGAGAGGCTAAGACCGCATTGACTCAGTGCGGTATTCAGCCTCTCTGGTGTCAAGTCTGACTTTGAAAAAAAAAAAAAAAATCCAAAATCAGACAGAGTGTTGAGACCAGAGAGGCAAAGACCGCATTGACTCAGTGCGGTATTCAGCCTCTCTGGTGTCAAGTCTGACTTTGAAAAAAAAAAAAAAAATCCAAAATCAGACAGAGTGTTGAGACCAGAGAGGCTAAGACTGCATTGACTCAGTGCGGTATTCAGCCTCTCTGGTGTCAAGTCTGACTTTGAAAAAAAAAAAAAAAATCCAAAATCAGACAGAGTGTTGAGACCAGAGAGGCTAAGACCGCATTGACTCAGTGCGGTATTCAGCCTCTCTGGTGTCAAGTCTGACTTTGAAAAAAAAAAAAAAATCCAAAATCAGACAGAGTGTTGAGACCAGAGAGGCTAAGACCGCATTGACTCAGTGCGGTATTCAGCCTCTCTGGTGTCAAGTCTGACTTTGAAAAAAAAAAAAAAAATCCAAAATCAGACAGAGTGTTGACACCAGAGAGGCTAATACCGCATTGACTCAGTGCGGTATTCAGCCTCTCTGGTGTCAAGTCTGACTTTGAAAAAAAAAAAAAAAATCCAAAATCAGACAGAGTGTTGACACCAGAGAGGCTAAGACCGCATTGACTCAGTGCGGTATTCAGCCTCTCTGGTGTCAAGTCTGACTTTGAAAAAAAAAAAAAAAATCCAAAATCAGACAGAGTGTTGAGACCAGAGAGGCTAAGACCGCATTGACTCAGTGCGGTATTCAGCCTCTCTGGTGTCAAGTCTGACTGAAAAAAAAAAAAAAAATCCAAAATCAGACAGAGTGTTGAGACCAGAGAGGCTAAGACCGCATTGACTCAGTGCGGTATTCAGCCTCTCTGGTGTCAAGTCTGACTTTGAAAAAAAAAAAAAAAATCCAAAATCAGACAGAGTGTTGACACCAGAGAGGCTAAGACCGCATTGACTCAGTGCGGTATTCAGCCTCTCTGGTGTCAAGTCTGACTTTGAAAAAAAAAAAAAAAATCCAAAATCAGACAGAGTGTTGACACCAGAGAGGCTAAGACCGCATTGACTCAGTGCGGTATTCAGCCTCTCTGGTGTCAAGTCTGACTTTGAAAAAAAAAAAAAAAATCCAAAATCAGACAGAGTGTTGAGACCAGAGAGGCTAAGACCGCATTGACTCAGTGCGGTATTCAGCCTCTCTGGTGTCAAGTCTGACTTTGAAAAAAAAAAAAAAAATCCAAAATCAGACAGAGTGTTGAGACCAGAGAGGCTAAGACCGCATTGACTCAGTGCGGTATTCAGCCTCTCTGGTGTCAAGTCTGACTTTGAAAAAAAAAAAAAAAATCCAAAATCAGACAGAGTGTTGACACCAGAGAGGCTAAGACCGCATTGACTCAGTGCGGTATTCAGCCTCTCTGGTGTCAAGTCTGACTTTGAAAAAAAAAAAAAAAATCCAAAATCAGACAGAGTGTTGAGACCAGAGAGGCTAAGACCGCATTGACTCAGTGCGGTATTCAGCCTCTCTGGTGTCAAGTCTGACTTTGAAAAAAAAAAAAAAAATCCAAAATCAGACAGTGTTGAGACCAGAGAGGCTAAGACCGCATTGACTCAGTGCGGTATTCAGCCTCTCTGGTGTCAAGTCTGACTTTGGAAAAAAAAAAAAAATCCAAAATCAGACAGAGTGTTGAGACCAGAGAGGCTAAGACTGCATTGACTCAGTGCGGTATTCAGCCTCTCTGGTGTCAAGTCTGATTTTGGAAAAAAAAAAAAAAAAACCAAAATCAGACAGAGTGTTGAGACCAGAGAGGCTAAGACCGCATTGACTCAGTGCGGTATTCAGCCTCTCTGGTGTCAAGTCTGATTTTGAAAAAAAAAAAAAACAACCAAAATCAGACAGAGTGTTGAGACCAGAGAGGCTAAGACCGCATTGACTCAGTGCGGTATTCAGCCTCTCTGGTGTCAAGTCTGACTTTGGAAAAAAAAAAAAAAATCCAAAATCAGACAGAGTGTTGAGACCAGAGAGGCTAAGACTGCATTGACTCAGTGCGGTATTCAGCCTCTCTGGTTTCAAGTCTGATTTTGGAAAAAAAAAAAAAAAAAAATCCAAAATCAGACAGAGTGTTGACACCAGAGAGGCTAAGACCGCATTGACTCAGTGCGGTATTCAGCTTCTCTGGTGTCAAGTCTGATTTTGGAAAAAAAAAAAAAAAAAAAAAAATCAGACAGAGTGTTGAGACCAGAGAGGCTAAGACCGCATTGACTCAGTGCGGTATTCAGCCTCTCTGGTGTCAAGTCTGACTTTGAAAAAAAAAAAAAAAATCCAAAATCAGACAGAGTGTTGAGACCAGAGAGGCTAAGACCGCATTGACTCAGTGCGGTATTCAGCCTCTCTGGTGTCAAGTCTGACTTTGAAAAAAAAAAAAAAATCCAAAATCAGACAGAGTGTTGACACCAGAGAGGCTAAGACCGCATTGACTCAGTGCGGTATTCAGCCTCTCTGGTGTCAAGTCTGACTTTGAAAAAAAAAAAAAAAATCCAAAATCAGACAGAGTGTTGAGACCAGAGAGGCTAAGACCGCATTGACTCAGTGCGGTATTCAGCCTCTCTGGTGTCAAGTCTGACTTTGAAAAAAAAAAAAAAAATCCAAAATCAGACAGAGTGTTGAGACCAGAGAGGCTAAGACCGCATTGACTCAGTGCGGTATTCAGCCTCTCTGGTGTCAAGTCTGACTTTGAAAAAAAAAAAAAAAATCCAAAATCAGACAGAGTGTTGACACCAGAGAGGCTAAGACCGCATTGACTCAGTGCGGTATTCAGCCTCTCTGGTGTCAAGTCTGACTTTGAAAAAAAAAAAAAAAATCCAAAATCAGACAGAGTGTTGACACCAGAGAGGCTAAGACCGCATTGACTCAGTGCGGTATTCAGCCTCTCTGGTGTCAAGTCTGACTTTGAAAAAAAAAAAAAAAATCCAAAATCAGACAGAGTGTTGAGACCAGAGAGGCTAAGACCGCATTGACTCAGTGCGGTATTCAGCCTCTCTGGTGTCAAGTCTGACTTTGAAAAAAAAAAAAAAAATCCAAAATCAGACAGAGTGTTGAGACCAGAGAGGCTAAGACCGCATTGACTCAGTGCGGTATTCAGCCTCTCTGGTGTCAAGTCTGACTTTGAAAAAAAAAAAAAAAATCCAAAATCAGACAGAGTGTTGACACCAGAGAGGCTAAGACCGCATTGACTCAGTGCGGTATTCAGCCTCTCTGGTGTCAAGTCTGACTTTGAAAAAAAAAAAAAAAAATCCAAAATCAGACAGAGTGTTGAGACCAGAGAGGCTAAGACCGCATTGACTCAGTGCGGTATTCAGCCTCTCTGGTGTCAAGTCTGACTTTGAAAAAAAAAAAAAAAATCCAAAATCAGACAGAGTGTTGAGACCAGAGAGGCTAAGACCGCATTGACTCAGTGCGGTATTCAGCCTCTCTGGTGTCAAGTCTGACTTTGGAAAAAAAAAAAAAATCCAAAATCAGACAGAGTGTTGAGACCAGAGAGGCTAAGACTGCATTGACTCAGTGCGGTATTCAGCCTCTCTGGTGTCAAGTCTGACTTTGAAAAAAAAAAAAAAATCCAAAATCAGACAGAGTGTTGAGACCAGAGAGGCTAAGACCGCATTGACTCAGTGCGGTATTCAGCCTCTCTGGTGTCAAGTCTGACTTTGAAAAAAAAAAAAAAAATCCAAAATCAGACAGAGTGTTGAGACCAGAGAGGCTAAGACCGCATTGACTCAGTGCGGTATTCAGCCTCTCTGGTGTCAAGTCTGACTTTGAGAAAAAAAAAAAAAAAATCCAAAATCAGACAGAGTGTTGACACCAGAGAGGCTAAGACCGCATTGACTCAGTGCGGTATTCAGCCTCTCTGGTGTCAAGTCTGACTTTGAAAAAAAAAAAAAAAATCCAAAATCAGACAGAGTGTTGAGACCAGAGAGGCTAAGACCGCATTGACTCAGTGCAGTATTCAGCCTCTCTGGTGTCAAGTCTGACTTTGAAAAAAAAAAAAAAAATCCAAAATCAGACAGAGTGTTGAGACCAGAGAGGCTAAGACCGCATTGACTCAGTGCGGTATTCAGCCTCTCTGGTGTCAAGTCTGACTTTGGAAAAAAAAAAAAAATCCAAAATCAGACAGAGTGTTGAGACCAGAGAGGCTAAGACTGCATTGACTCAGTGCGGTATTCAGCCTCTCTGGTTTCAAGTCTGATTTTGGAAAAAAAAAAAAAAAAAAATCCAAAATCAGACAGAGTGTTGACACCAGAGAGGCTAAGACCGCATTGACTCAGTGCGGTATTCAGCTTCTCTGGTGTCAAGTCTGATTTTGGAAAAAAAAAAAAAACAACCAAAATCAGACAGAGTGTTGAGACCAGAGAGGCTAAGACCGCATTGACTCAGTGCGGTATTCAGCCTCTCTGGTGTCAAGTCTGACTTTGGAAAAAAAAAAAAATCCAAAATCAGACAGAGTGTTGACACCAGAGAGGCTAAGACCGCATTGACTCAGTGCGGTATTCAGCCTCTCTGGTTTCAAGTCTGATTTTGGAAAAAAAAAAAAAAAAAAATCCAAAATCAGACAGAGTGTTGACACCAGAGAGGCTAAGACCGCATTGACTCAGTGCGGTATTCAGCTTCTCTGGTGTCAAGTCTGATTTTGGAAAAAAAAAAAAAACAACCAAAATCAGACAGAGTGTTGAGACCAGAGAGGCTAAGACCGCATTGACTCAGTGCGGTATTCAGCCTCTCTGGTGTCAAGTCTGATTTTGGGAAAAAAAAAAAAAATCCAAAATCAGACCGAGTGTTGAGACCAGAGAGGCTAAGACCGCATTGACTCAGTGCGGTATTCAGCCTCTCTGGTGTCAAGTCTGATTTTGGAAAAAAAAAAAAAATCCAAAATCAGACAGAGTGTTGACACCAGAGAGGCTAAGACCGCATTGACTCAGTGCGGTATTCAGCTTCTCTGGTGTCAAGTCTGATTTTGGAAAAAAAAAAAAAACAACCAAAATCAGACAGAGTGTTGAGACCAGAGAGGCTAAGACCGCATTGACTCAGTGCGGTATTCAGCCTCTCTGGTGTCAAGTCTGATTTTGGGAAAAAAAAAAAAAATCCAAAATCAGACCGAGTGTTGAGACCAGAGAGGCTAAGACCGCATTGACTCAGTGCGGTATTCAGCCTCTCTGGTGTCAAGTCTGATTTTGGAAAAAAAAAAAAAATCCAAAATCAGACAGAGTGTTGACACCAGAGAGGCTAAGACCGCATTGACTCAGTGCGGTATTCAGCCTCTCTGGTGTCAAGTCTGATTTTGGAAAAAAAAAAAAAAAAATCCAAAATCAGACAGAGTGTTGAGACCAGAGAGGCTAAGACCGCATTGACTCAGTGCGGTATTCAGCCTCTCTGGTGTCAAGTCTGACTTTGAAAAAAAAAAAAAAAATCCAAAATCAGACAGAGTGTTGACACCAGAGAGGCTAAGACCGCATTGACTCAGTGCGGTATTCAGCCTCTCTGGTGTCAAGTCTGACTTTGAAAAAAAAAAAAAAAATCCAAAATCAGACAGAGTGTTGAGACCAGAGAGGCTAAGACCGCATTGACTCAGTGCGGTATTCAGCCTCTCTGGTGTCAAGTCTGACTTTGAAAAAAAAAAAAAAAATCCAAAATCAGACAGAGTGTTGAGACCAGAGAGGCTAAGACCGCATTGACTCAGTGCGGTATTCAGCCTCTCTGGTGTCAAGTCTGACTTTGAAAAAAAAAAAAAAAATCCAAAATCAGACAGAGTGTTGACACCAGAGAGGCTAAGACCGCATTGACTCAGTGCGGTATTCAGCCTCTCTGGTGTCAAGTCTGACTTTGAAAAAAAAAAAAAAAATCCAAAATCAGACAGAGTGTTGACACCAGAGAGGCTAAGACCGCATTGACTCAGTGCGGTATTCAGCCTCTCTGGTGTCAAGTCTGACTTTGAAAAAAAAAAAAAAAATCCAAAATCAGACAGAGTGTTGAGACCAGAGAGGCTAAGACCGCATTGACTCAGTGCGGTATTCAGCCTCTCTGGTGTCAAGTCTGACTTTGAAAAAAAAAAAAAAAATCCAAAATCAGACAGAGTGTTGAGACCAGAGAGGCTAAGACCGCATTGACTCAGTGCGGTATTCAGCCTCTCTGGTGTCAAGTCTGACTTTGAAAAAAAAAAAAAAAATCCAAAATCAGACAGAGTGTTGACACCAGAGAGGCTAAGACCGCATTGACTCAGTGCGGTATTCAGCCTCTCTGGTGTCAAGTCTGACTTTGAAAAAAAAAAAAAAAATCCAAAATCAGACAGAGTGTTGAGACCAGAGAGGCTAAGACCGCATTGACTCAGTGCGGTATTCAGCCTCTCTGGTGTCAAGTCTGACTTTGAAAAAAAAAAAAAAAATCCAAAATCAGACAGTGTTGAGACCAGAGAGGCTAAGACCGCATTGACTCAGTGCGGTATTCAGCCTCTCTGGTGTCAAGTCTGACTTTGGAAAAAAAAAAAAAATCCAAAATCAGACAGAGTGTTGAGACCAGAGAGGCTAAGACTGCATTGACTCAGTGCGGTATTCAGCCTCTCTGGTGTCAAGTCTGATTTTGGAAAAAAAAAAAAAAAAACCAAAATCAGACAGAGTGTTGAGACCAGAGAGGCTAAGACCGCATTGACTCAGTGCGGTATTCAGCCTCTCTGGTGTCAAGTCTGATTTTGAAAAAAAAAAAAAACAACCAAAATCAGACAGAGTGTTGAGACCAGAGAGGCTAAGACCGCATTGACTCAGTGCGGTATTCAGCCTCTCTGGTGTCAAGTCTGACTTTGGAAAAAAAAAAAAAATCCAAAATCAGACAGAGTGTTGAGACCAGAGAGGCTAAGACTGCATTGACTCAGTGCGGTATTCAGCCTCTCTGGTTTCAAGTCTGATTTTGGAAAAAAAAAAAAAAAAAAATCCAAAATCAGACAGAGTGTTGACACCAGAGAGGCTAAGACCGCATTGACTCAGTGCGGTATTCAGCTTCTCTGGTGTCAAGTCTGATTTTGGAAAAAAAAAAAAAAAAAAAAAAATCAGACAGAGTGTTGAGACCAGAGAGGCTAAGACCGCATTGACTCAGTGCGGTATTCAGCCTCTCTGGTGTCAAGTCTGACTTTGAAAAAAAAAAAAAAAATCCAAAATCAGACAGAGTGTTGAGACCAGAGAGGCTAAGACCGCATTGACTCAGTGCGGTATTCAGCCTCTCTGGTGTCAAGTCTGACTTTGAAAAAAAAAAAAAAAATCCAAAATCAGACAGAGTGTTGACACCAGAGAGGCTAAGACCGCATTGACTCAGTGCGGTATTCAGCCTCTCTGGTGTCAAGTCTGACTTTGAAAAAAAAAAAAAAAATCCAAAATCAGACAGAGTGTTGAGACCAGAGAGGCTAAGACCGCATTGACTCAGTGCGGTATTCAGCCTCTCTGGTGTCAAGTCTGACTTTGAAAAAAAAAAAAAAAATCCAAAATCAGACAGAGTGTTGAGACCAGAGAGGCTAAGACCGCATTGACTCAGTGCGGTATTCAGCCTCTCTGGTGTCAAGTCTGACTTTGAAAAAAAAAAAAAAAATCCAAAATCAGACAGAGTGTTGACACCAGAGAGGCTAAGACCGCATTGACTCAGTGCGGTATTCAGCCTCTCTGGTGTCAAGTCTGACTTTGAAAAAAAAAAAAAAAATCCAAAATCAGACAGAGTGTTGACACCAGAGAGGCTAAGACCGCATTGACTCAGTGCGGTATTCAGCCTCTCTGGTGTCAAGTCTGATTTTGAAAAAAAAAAAAAACAACCAAAATCAGACAGAGTGTTGAGACCAGAGAGGCTAAGACCGCATTGACTCAGTGCGGTATTCAGCCTCTCTGGTGTCAAGTCTGACTTTGGAAAAAAAAAAAAATCCAAAATCAGACAGAGTGTTGAGACCAGAGAGGCTAAGACTGCATTGACTCAGTGCGGTATTCAGCCTCTCTGGTTTCAAGTCTGATTTTGGAAAAAAAAAAAAAAAAAAATCCAAAATCAGACAGAGTGTTGACACCAGAGAGGCTAAGACCGCATTGACTCAGTGCGGTATTCAGCTTCTCTGGTGTCAAGTCTGATTTTGGAAAAAAAAAAAAAAAAAAAAAAAATCAGACAGAGTGTTGAGACCAGAGAGGCTAAGACCGCATTGACTCAGTGCGGTATTCAGCCTCTCTGGTGTCAAGTCTGACTTTGAAAAAAAAAAAAAAAATCCAAAATCAGACAGAGTGTTGAGACCAGAGAGGCTAAGACCGCATTGACTCAGTGCGGTATTCAGCCTCTCTGGTGTCAAGTCTGACTTTGAAAAAAAAAAAAAAAATCCAAAATCAGACAGAGTGTTGAGACCAGAGAGGCTAAGACCGCATTGACTCAGTGCGGTATTCAGCCTCTCTGGTGTCAAGTCTGACTTTGAAAAAAAAAAAAAAAATCCAAAATCAGACAGAGTGTTGAGACCAGAGAGGCTAAGACCGCATTGACTCAGTGCGGTATTCAGCCTCTCTGGTGTCAAGTCTGACTTTGAAAAAAAAAAAAAAAATCCAAAATCAGACAGAGTGTTGACACCAGAGAGGCTAAGACCGCATTGACTCAGTGCGGTATTCAGCCTCTCTGGTGTCAAGTCTGACTTTGAAAAAAAAAAAAAAATCCAAAATCAGACAGAGTGTTGACACCAGAGAGGCTAAGACCGCATTGACTCAGTGCGGTATTCAGCCTCTCTGGTGTCAAGTCTGACTTTGAAAAAAAAAAAAAAAAAATCCAAAATCAGACAGAGTGTTGAGACCAGAGAGGCTAAGACCGCATTGACTCAGTGCGGTATTCAGCCTCTCTGGTGTCAAGTCTGACTTTGAAAAAAAAAAAAAAAATCCAAAATCAGACAGAGTGTTGAGACCAGAGAGGCTAAGACCGCATTGACTCAGTGCGGTATTCAGCCTCTCTGGTGTCAAGTCTGACTTTGAAAAAAAAAAAAAAAATCCAAAATCAGACAGAGTGTTGACACCAGAGAGGCTAAGACCGCATTGACTCAGTGCGGTATTCAGCCTCTCTGGTGTCAAGTCTGACTTTGAAAAAAAAAAAAAAAATCCAAAATCAGACAGAGTGTTGAGACCAGAGAGGCTAAGACCGCATTGACTCAGTGCGGTATTCAGCCTCTCTGGTGTCAAGTCTGACTTTGAAAAAAAAAAAAAAAAATCCAAAATCAGACAGTGTTGAGACCAGAGAGGCTAAGACCGCATTGACTCAGTGCGGTATTCAGCCTCTCTGGTGTCAAGTCTGACTTTGGAAAAAAAAAAAAATCCAAAATCAGACAGAGTGTTGAGACCAGAGAGGCTAAGACTGCATTGACTCAGTGCGGTATTCAGCCTCTCTGGTGTCAAGTCTGATTTTGGAAAAAAAAAAAAAAAAACCAAAATCAGACAGAGTGTTGAGACCAGAGAGGCTAAGACCGCATTGACTCAGTGCGGTATTCAGCCTCTCTGGTGTCAAGTCTGATTTTGAAAAAAAAAAAAAACAACCAAAATCAGACAGAGTGTTGAGACCAGAGAGGCTAAGACCGCATTGACTCAGTGCGGTATTCAGCCTCTCTGGTGTCAAGTCTGACTTTGGAAAAAAAAAAAAAATCCAAAATCAGACAGAGTGTTGAGACCAGAGAGGCTAAGACTGCATTGACTCAGTGCGGTATTCAGCCTCTCTGGTTTCAAGTCTGATTTTGGAAAAAAAAAAAAAAAAAAATCCAAAATCAGACAGAGTGTTGACACCAGAGAGGCTAAGACCGCATTGACTCAGTGCGGTATTCAGCTTCTCTGGTGTCAAGTCTGATTTTGGAAAAAAAAAAAAAAAAAAAAAAATCAGACAGAGTGTTGAGACCAGAGAGGCTAAGACCGCATTGACTCAGTGCGGTATTCAGCCTCTCTGGTGTCAAGTCTGACTTTGAAAAAAAAAAAAAAAATCCAAAATCAGACAGAGTGTTGAGACCAGAGAGGCTAAGACCGCATTGACTCAGTGCGGTATTCAGCCTCTCTGGTGTCAAGTCTGACTTTGAAAAAAAAAAAAAAAATCCAAAATCAGACAGAGTGTTGACACCAGAGAGGCTAAGACCGCATTGACTCAGTGCGGTATTCAGCCTCTCTGGTGTCAAGTCTGACTTTGAAAAAAAAAAAAAAAATCCAAAATCAGACAGAGTGTTGAGACCAGAGAGGCTAAGACCGCATTGACTCAGTGCGGTATTCAGCCTCTCTGGTGTCAAGTCTGACTTTAAAAAAAAAAAAAAAATCCAAAATCAGACAGAGTGTTGAGACCAGAGAGGCTAAGACCGCATTGACTCAGTGCGGTATTCAGCCTCTCTGGTGTCAAGTCTGACTTTGAAAAAAAAAAAAAAAATCCAAAATCAGACAGAGTGTTGACACCAGAGAGGCTAAGACCGCATTGACTCAGTGCGGTATTCAGCCTCTCTGGTGTCAAGTCTGACTTTGAAAAAAAAAAAAAAAATCCAAAATCAGACAGAGTGTTGACACCAGAGAGGCTAAGACCGCATTGACTCAGTGCGGTATTCAGCCTCTCTGGTGTCAAGTCTGATTTTGAAAAAAAAAAAAAACAACCAAAATCAGACAGAGTGTTGAGACCAGAGAGGCTAAGACCGCATTGACTCAGTGCGGTATTCAGCCTCTCTGGTGTCAAGTCTGACTTTGGAAAAAAAAAAAAAAATCCAAAATCAGACAGAGTGTTGAGACCAGAGAGGCTAAGACCGCATTGACTCAGTGCGGTATTCAGCCTCTCTGGTGTCAAGTCTGACTTTGAAAAAAAAAAAAAAAATCCAAAATCAGACAGAGTGTTGACACCAGAGAGGCTAAGACCGCATTGACTCAGTGCGGTATTCAGCCTCTCTGGTGTCAAGTCTGACTTTGAAAAAAAAAAAAAAAATCCAAAATCAGACAGAGTGTTGACACCAGAGAGGCTAAGACCGCATTGACTCAGTGCGGTATTCAGCCTCTCTGGTGTCAAGTCTGACTTTGAAAAAAAAAAAAAAAATCCAAAATCAGACAGAGTGTTGAGACCAGAGAGGCTAAGACCGCATTGACTCAGTGCGGTATTCAGCCTCTCTGGTGTCAAGTCTGACTTTGAAAAAAAAAAAAAAAATCCAAAATCAGACAGAGTGTTGAGACCAGAGAGGCTAAGACCGCATTGACTCAGTGCGGTATTCAGCCTCTCTGGTGTCAAGTCTGACTTTGAAAAAAAAAAAAAAAATCCAAAATCAGACAGAGTGTTGACACCAGAGAGGCTAAGACCGCATTGACTCAGTGCGGTATTCAGCCTCTCTGGTGTCAAGTCTGACTTTGAAAAAAAAAAAAAAAATCCAAAATCAGACAGAGTGTTGACACCAGAGAGGCTAAGACCGCATTGACTCAGTGCGGTATTCAGCCTCTCTGGTGTCAAGTCTGACTTTGAAAAAAAAAAAAAAAATCCAAAATCAGACAGAGTGTTGAGACCAGAGAGGCTAAGACCGCATTGACTCAGTGCGGTATTCAGCCTCTCTGGTGTCAAGTCTGACTTTGAAAAAAAAAAAAAAAATCCAAAATCAGACAGAGTGTTGAGACCAGAGAGGCTAAGACCGCATTGACTCAGTGCGGTATTCAGCCTCTCTGGTGTCAAGTCTGACTTTGAAAAAAAAAAAAAAAATCCAAAATCAGACAGAGTGTTGACACCAGAGAGGCTAAGACCGCATTGACTCAGTGCGGTATTCAGCCTCTCTGGTGTCAAGTCTGACTTTGAAAAAAAAAAAAAAAATCCAAAATCAGACAGAGTGTTGAGACCAGAGAGGCTAAGACCGCATTGACTCAGTGCGGTATTCAGCCTCTCTGGTGTCAAGTCTGACTTTGAAAAAAAAAAAAAAAATCCAAAATCAGACAGTGTTGAGACCAGAGAGGCTAAGACCGCATTGACTCAGTGCGGTATTCAGCCTCTCTGGTGTCAAGTCTGACTTTGGAAAAAAAAAAAAAATCCAAAATCAGACAGAGTGTTGAGACCAGAGAGGCTAAGACTGCATTGACTCAGTGCGGTATTCAGCCTCTCTGGTGTCAAGTCTGATTTTGGAAAAAAAAAAAAAAAAACCAAAATCAGACAGAGTGTTGAGACCAGAGAGGCTAAGACCGCATTGACTCAGTGCGGTATTCAGCCTCTCTGGTGTCAAGTCTGATTTTGAAAAAAAAAAAAAACAACCAAAATCAGACAGAGTGTTGAGACCAGAGAGGCTAAGACCGCATTGACTCAGTGCGGTATTCAGCCTCTCTGGTGTCAAGTCTGACTTTGGAAAAAAAAAAAAAATCCAAAATCAGACAGAGTGTTGAGACCAGAGAGGCTAAGACTGCATTGACTCAGTGCGGTATTCAGCCTCTCTGGTTTCAAGTCTGATTTTGGAAAAAAAAAAAAAAAAAATCCAAAATCAGACAGAGTGTTGACACCAGAGAGGCTAAGACCGCATTGACTCAGTGCGGTATTCAGCTTCTCTGGTGTCAAGTCTGATTTTGGAAAAAAAAAAAAAAAAAAAAAAATCAGACAGAGTGTTGAGACCAGAGAGGCTAAGACCGCATTGACTCAGTGCGGTATTCAGCCTCTCTGGTGTCAAGTCTGACTTTGAAAAAAAAAAAAAAATCCAAAATCAGACAGAGTGTTGAGACCAGAGAGGCTAAGACCGCATTGACTCAGTGCGGTATTCAGCCTCTCTGGTGTCAAGTCTGACTTTGAAAAAAAAAAAAAAAATCCAAAATCAGACAGAGTGTTGACACCAGAGAGGCTAAGACCGCATTGACTCAGTGCGGTATTCAGCCTCTCTGGTGTCAAGTCTGACTTTGAAAAAAAAAAAAAAAATCCAAAATCAGACAGAGTGTTGAGACCAGAGAGGCTAAGACCGCATTGACTCAGTGCGGTATTCAGCCTCTCTGGTGTCAAGTCTGACTTTGAAAAAAAAAAAAAAAATCCAAAATCAGACAGAGTGTTGAGACCAGAGAGGCTAAGACCGCATTGACTCAGTGCGGTATTCAGCCTCTCTGGTGTCAAGTCTGACTTTGAAAAAAAAAAAAAAAATCCAAAATCAGACAGAGTGTTGACACCAGAGAGGCTAAGACCGCATTGACTCAGTGCGGTATTCAGCCTCTCTGGTGTCAAGTCTGACTTTGAAAAAAAAAAAAAAAATCCAAAATCAGACAGAGTGTTGACACCAGAGAGGCTAAGACCGCATTGACTCAGTGCGGTATTCAGCCTCTCTGGTGTCAAGTCTGATTTTGAAAAAAAAAAAAAACAACCAAAATCAGACAGAGTGTTGAGACCAGAGAGGCTAAGACCGCATTGACTCAGTGCGGTATTCAGCCTCTCTGGTGTCAAGTCTGACTTTGGAAAAAAAAAAAAAATCCAAAATCAGACAGAGTGTTGAGACCAGAGAGGCTAAGACTGCATTGACTCAGTGCGGTATTCAGCCTCTCTGGTTTCAAGTCTGATTTTGGAAAAAAAAAAAAAAAAAAAATCCAAAATCAGACAGAGTGTTGACACCAGAGAGGCTAAGACCGCATTGACTCAGTGCGGTATTCAGCTTCTCTGGTGTCAAGTCTGATTTTGGAAAAAAAAAAAAAAAAAAAAAAATCAGACAGAGTGTTGAGACCAGAGAGGCTAAGACCGCATTGACTCAGTGCGGTATTCAGCCTCTCTGGTGTCAAGTCTGACTTTGAAAAAAAAAAAAAAAATCCAAAATCAGACAGAGTGTTGAGACCAGAGAGGCTAAGACCGCATTGACTCAGTGCGGTATTCAGCCTCTCTGGTGTCAAGTCTGACTTTGAAAAAAAAAAAAAAAATCCAAAATCAGACAGAGTGTTGACACCAGAGAGGCTAAGACCGCATTGACTCAGTGCGGTATTCAGCCTCTCTGGTGTCAAGTCTGACTTTGAAAAAAAAAAAAAAAATCCAAAATCAGACAGAGTGTTGAGACCAGAGAGGCTAAGACCGCATTGACTCAGTGCGGTATTCAGCCTCTCTGGTGTCAAGTCTGACTTTGAAAAAAAAAAAAAAAATCCAAAATCAGACAGAGTGTTGAGACCAGAGAGGCTAAGACCGCATTGACTCAGTGCGGTATTCAGCCTCTCTGGTGTCAAGTCTGACTTTGAAAAAAAAAAAAAAAATCCAAAATCAGACAGAGTGTTGACACCAGAGAGGCTAAGACCGCATTGACTCAGTGCGGTATTCAGCCTCTCTGGTGTCAAGTCTGACTTTGAAAAAAAAAAAAAAAATCCAAAATCAGACAGAGTGTTGACACCAGAGAGGCTAAGACCGCATTGACTCAGTGCGGTATTCAGCCTCTCTGGTGTCAAGTCTGACTTTGAAAAAAAAAAAAAAAATCCAAAATCAGACAGAGTGTTGAGACCAGAGAGGCTAAGACCGCATTGACTCAGTGCGGTATTCAGCCTCTCTGGTGTCAAGTCTGACTTTGAAAAAAAAAAAAAAAATCCAAAATCAGACAGAGTGTTGAGACCAGAGAGGCTAAGACCGCATTGACTCAGTGCGGTATTCAGCCTCTCTGGTGTCAAGTCTGACTTTGAAAAAAAAAAAAAAAATCCAAAATCAGACAGAGTGTTGACACCAGAGAGGCTAAGACCGCATTGACTCAGTGCGGTATTCAGCCTCTCTGGTGTCAAGTCTGACTTTGAAAAAAAAAAAAAAAATCCAAAATCAGACAGAGTGTTGAGACCAGAGAGGCTAAGACCGCATTGACTCAGTGCGGTATTCAGCCTCTCTGGTGTCAAGTCTGACTTTGAAAAAAAAAAAAAAATCCAAAATCAGACAGAGTGTTGAGACCAGAGAGGCTAAGACCGCATTGACTCAGTGCGGTATTCAGCCTCTCTGGTGTCAAGTCTGACTTTGGAAAAAAAAAAAAAATCCAAAATCAGACAGAGTGTTGAGACCAGAGAGGCTAAGACTGCATTGACTCAGTGCGGTATTCAGCCTCTCTGGTGTCAAGTCTGACTTTGAAAAAAAAAAAAAAAATCCAAAATCAGACAGAGTGTTGAGACCAGAGAGGCTAAGACCGCATTGACTCAGTGCGGTATTCAGCCTCTCTGGTGTCAAGTCTGACTTTGAAAAAAAAAAAAAAAATCCAAAATCAGACAGAGTGTTGAGACCAGAGAGGCTAAGACCGCATTGACTCAGTGCGGTATTCAGCCTCTCTGGTGTCAAGTCTGACTTTGAGAAAAAAAAAAAAAAATCCAAAATCAGACAGAGTGTTGACACCAGAGAGGCTAAGACCGCATTGACTCAGTGCGGTATTCAGCCTCTCTGGTGTCAAGTCTGACTTTGAAAAAAAAAAAAAAAATCCAAAATCAGACAGAGTGTTGAGACCAGAGAGGCTAAGACCGCATTGACTCAGTGCAGTATTCAGCCTCTCTGGTGTCAAGTCTGACTTTGAAAAAAAAAAAAAAAATCCAAAATCAGACAGAGTGTTGAGACCAGAGAGGCTAAGACCGCATTGACTCAGTGCGGTATTCAGCCTCTCTGGTGTCAAGTCTGACTTTGAAAAAAAAAAAAAAAATCCAAAATCAGACAGAGTGTTGAGACCAGAGAGGCTAAGACCGCATTGACTCAGTGCGGTATTCAGCCTCTCTGGTGTCAAGTCTGACTTTGAAAAAAAAAAAAAAAATCCAAAATCAGACAGAGTGTTGAGACCAGAGAGGCTAAGACCGCATTGACTCAGTGCGGTATTCAGCCTCTCTGGTGTCAAGTCTGACTTTGAAAAAAAAAAAAAAAATCCAAAATCAGACAGAGTGTTGACACCAGAGAGGCTAAGACCGCATTGACTCAGTGCGGTATTCAGCCTCTCTGGTGTCAAGTCTGACTTTGAAAAAAAAAAAAAAAATCCAAAATCAGACAGAGTGTTGAGACCAGAGAGGCTAAGACCGCATTGACTCAGTGCGGTATTCAGCCTCTCTGGTGTCAAGTCTGACTTTGAAAAAAAAAAAAAAAATCCAAAATCAGACAGTGTTGAGACCAGAGAGGCTAAGACCGCATTGACTCAGTGCGGTATTCAGCCTCTCTGGTGTCAAGTCTGACTTTGGAAAAAAAAAAAAAATCCAAAATCAGACAGAGTGTTGAGACCAGAGAGGCTAAGACTGCATTGACTCAGTGCGGTATTCAGCCTCTCTGGTGTCAAGTCTGATTTTGGAAAAAAAAAAAAAAAAACCAAAATCAGACAGAGTGTTGAGACCAGAGAGGCTAAGACCGCATTGACTCAGTGCGGTATTCAGCCTCTCTGGTGTCAAGTCTGATTTTGAAAAAAAAAAAAAACAACCAAAATCAGACAGAGTGTTGAGACCAGAGAGGCTAAGACCGCATTGACTCAGTGCGGTATTCAGCCTCTCTGGTGTCAAGTCTGACTTTGGAAAAAAAAAAAAAATCCAAAATCAGACAGAGTGTTGAGACCAGAGAGGCTAAGACTGCATTGACTCAGTGCGGTATTCAGCCTCTCTGGTTTCAAGTCTGATTTTGGAAAAAAAAAAAAAAAAAAATCCAAAATCAGACAGAGTGTTGACACCAGAGAGGCTAAGACCGCATTGACTCAGTGCGGTATTCAGCTTCTCTGGTGTCAAGTCTGATTTTGGAAAAAAAAAAAAAAAAAAAAAAATCAGACAGAGTGTTGAGACCAGAGAGGCTAAGACCGCATTGACTCAGTGCGGTATTCAGCCTCTCTGGTGTCAAGTCTGACTTTGAAAAAAAAAAAAAAAATCCAAAATCAGACAGAGTGTTGAGACCAGAGAGGCTAAGACCGCATTGACTCAGTGCGGTATTCAGCCTCTCTGGTGTCAAGTCTGACTTTGAAAAAAAAAAAAAAAATCCAAAATCAGACAGAGTGTTGACACCAGAGAGGCTAAGACCGCATTGACTCAGTGCGGTATTCAGCCTCTCTGGTGTCAAGTCTGACTTTGAAAAAAAAAAAAAAAATCCAAAATCAGACAGAGTGTTGAGACCAGAGAGGCTAAGACCGCATTGACTCAGTGCGGTATTCAGCCTCTCTGGTGTCAAGTCTGACTTTGAAAAAAAAAAAAAAAAATCCAAAATCAGACAGAGTGTTGAGACCAGAGAGGCTAAGACCGCATTGACTCAGTGCGGTATTCAGCCTCTCTGGTGTCAAGTCTGACTTTGAAAAAAAAAAAAAAAATCCAAAATCAGACAGAGTGTTGACACCAGAGAGGCTAAGACCGCATTGACTCAGTGCGGTATTCAGCCTCTCTGGTGTCAAGTCTGACTTTGAAAAAAAAAAAAAAAAATCCAAAATCAGACAGAGTGTTGAGACCAGAGAGGCTAAGACCGCATTGACTCAGTGCGGTATTCAGCCTCTCTGGTGTCAAGTCTGACTTTGAAAAAAAAAAAAAAAAATCCAAAATCAGACAGAGTGTTGAGACCAGAGAGGCTAAGACCGCATTGACTCAGTGCGGTATTCAGCCTCTCTGGTGTCAAGTCTGACTTTGGAAAAAAAAAAAAATCCAAAATCAGGACAGAGTGTTGAGACCAGAGAGGCTAAGACTGCATTGACTCAGTGCGGTTATTCAGCCTCTCTGGTGTCAAGTCTGACTTTGAAAAAAAAAAAAAAAATCCAAAATCAGACAGAGTGTTGAGACCAGAGAGGCTAAGACCGCATTGACTCAGTGCGGTATTCAGCCTCTCTGGTGTCAAGTCTGACTTTGAAAAAAAAAAAAAAAAATCCAAAATCAGACAGAGTGTTTGAGACCAGAGAGGCTAAGACCGCATTGACTCAGTGCGGTATTCAGCCTCTCTGGTGTCAGTCTGACTTTGAGAAAAAAAAAAAAAAAATCCAAAATCAGACAGAGTGTTGACACCAGAGAGGCTAAGACCGCATTGACTCAGTGCGGTATTCAGCCTCTCTGGTGTCAAGTCTGACTTTGAAAAAAAAAAAAAAAATCCAAAATCAGACAGAGTGTTGAGACCAGAGAGCTAAGACCGCATTGACTCAGTGCAGTATTCAGCCTCTCTGGTGTCAAGTCTGACTTGAAAAAAAAAAAAAAAATCCAAATCAGACAGAGTGTTGAGACCAGAGAGGCTAAGACCGCATTGACTCAGTGCGGTATTCAGCCTCTCTGGTGTCAAGTCTGACTTTGGAAAAAAAAAAAAAATCCAAAATCAGACAGAGTGTTGAACCAGAGAGGCTAAGACTGCATTGACTCAGTGCGGTATTCAGCCTCTCTGGTTTCAAGTCTGATTTTGAGAAAAAAAAAAAAAAAATCCAAAATCAGACAGAGTGTTGACAACAGAGAGGCTAAGACCGCATTGACTCAGGTGCGGTATTCAGCTTCTCTGGTGTCAAGTCTGATTTTGGAAAAAAAAAAAAAACAACCAAAATCAGACAGAGTGTTGAGACCAGAGAGGCTAAGACCGCATTGACTCAGTGCGGT
>NW_028151148.1:32500-35820 GCF_964638095.1 Poromitra crassiceps | reverse complement strand
CGTTTCTATTGATCTTCACTGTGTGTGTGTGTGTGTGTGTGTGTGTGTATGCTTGCGTGCGTGCTTGTGTGTGTGTGTGTGTGTGTGTGTGTGTGTGTGTGTGTGTGCGTGCCTGCGTGTGTGTGTGTGTGTGTGTGTGTGTGTGTGTGTGTGCGTGCCTGCGTGCGTGTGTGTGTGTGTGTGTGTGTGTGTGTGTGTGTGTGTGTGTGTGTGTGTGTGTGTGTGTGTATATATATATATATATATGCCATATGCCCACATTCACACACTGCATGTACAAAACATTAGGGACAGTCCTCAAGTCACTAGTAGTGATGTGAATCCAGCAAAAGCCACTTATTGATTTCAATTAAATCTAAACCAATCACAAAGAGAAGAGCTACAGAGGATGTTTATATTCACTCTGTGTCATAACCCCGTTTCTATTGATCTTCACTGTGTGTGTGTGTGTGTGTGTGTGTGTGTGTGTGTGTGTATGCTTGCGTGCGTGCTTGTGTGTGTGTGTGTGTGTGTGTGTGTGGTGTGCGTGCCTGCGTGTGTGTGTGTGTGTGTGTGTGTGTGTGTGTGTGTGCGTGCCTGCGTGGCGTGTGTGTGTGTGTGTGTGTGTGTGTGTGTGTGTGTGTGCAGACGGAGGGAAGACTCTGACGTTCTTCAACAGCGACTATAAGTCAGAGTTCCAGACGTCACCTTTGAAGGAGCAGACATCAAGAAGCTCTTCTATGGAAACTTCCATAAGGTCAGATATACTCCCAGCCCATCCTCACGAGGAAAACCACACCATTGGTCGATTTTCAAGGAAGTTAAAATGACCAATGTTTACGAATGCGACTCTTGTGGCCGTGTGAGTAAGTGCACGCATGCAGTGCATACGCGGGAGTCGGCAGCAAGCAAGCCTTCTGCTTCTGTATCGGTGTAGACGGAGTACAGTACCAAAAACTGTATATTCCTCGAATAGCCACTTGCAGCAGGCTGCAAGAGTGAGTCAATCCCTGTTCACTCCCATGTTAAAATACCCGTCTTTAATAAATAAACATATTTACAGCCTGGGTCAAAAACAGGTCTATATAGGCTATTGTTACACACGTCCCGGTCTCGGGTACCCAGATGAAACAGAAAAAGATACCGTCTTCCCCAAGTCTCAAGCAGCCACAAGAACAAAATGATGGGTTTATTGGTTTAAATAAAAAAAGGATGAATTTAACGAGGGGTTTAAATAACAAGGGATGTAATAATGACTAAAGATGTAATTTAGCTGCTGAGTAGACCTAATGTCAAAACACTATTAGGCCCAATTATACTCTACGTTAAAGACGGAGACGGACAGGTAACTGGTAACTTCAGAATGAAATATAGAGCAATCTGGAATGAACGCCTTCATTTATTTCGACTGAACTGAAATCAAAGAAAAATCTTCCAGAAAAGACTCACAAAACTACAAATAGAAATCCTTCCTTTTGGTTTAACAAAATAAAAATAAAAATATAACTGTTGACTCGTCAGCTTGCCGAGTGTTGCAGTTGGTGGTTGTGTTATTTTAGTTTTCTTAGCCTTTGTACGCTCTTTTGCTGTTTAGCAATAATTATGTCAATTATCACTTTTTATCATGTCTTTTTAAAGACGGATCATCTGTCATCAGAGGTTTTTTATAAATGCTCTGATGACACAATTATATGTTCTTGCAAAACCCAATAAACAAAAACAAATGTCAGAAATTACAGAGCAGACGCTTTATAGTCTCCTTTTCTTTTGCTGTGTGAGTGTGCGTGCATGTGCGTGTGTGTGTGTGTGTGTGTGTGTGTGTGTGTGTGTGTGTGTGTGTGTGTGTGTGTGTGCGTTAGTTAACCCTAACCAAAGCCTTTTATTTAACCTTAACCAAGTTGTTTTCGTTGCCTAACCATAAGCGTAACTCAAGTTGTTGGCTACAGCTGAAAAAGATGTACCCAGTGCTTTAACAAGAGGGGCATCCTGACCAAACTCTAATAAACTTGTGATAAGAGTGTCTTTAAAGAAGCTTGTTGTGATGTCACTGCCTTCCTGCAGCTGCACATGGCGGTCAGTAAGACGAGCATCAGAGTGGTGATAGACTGCCACCTGGTGGCAGAGAAGAGCGTCCGCGCCGCAGGCAACATCACCACCGACGGGCTCGAGGTGCTGGGACGGATGGTCCGCTCCAGAGGCAACAAGGACAACTCTGCTCCGGTACGCACGCACACACATGCACGCACGCACACGCACACACACACACACACACACACGCACACACACACGCACACACACGCACACGCGCACACACGCACACACACGCACACACACACACACTTGCTTGCACACAGAGAAGCAGTACCAGCTGACCACCTGCTACAGCAGACAGTAACGAGCGTCTAGTCATGTTTCACTACTTGTTTCACCAACGTCTAATTGGGTTTAAAGACCATTTCAAAAGCAAAAGCAAAATGTGCGTCCTGGTAGCACGGATACCACGAAGGCTCGGCTCTTCGCGCGGCCGACCCGGGTTCAAATCCGACCTGCGGCCCTTTGCCGCATGTCATCCCCTCTCTCTCTCCCCACCTCTCCTGTCTGCCTACTGTCCTATATAAAAATAAATAAAGGTGAAATGCCCCAAAAAAAAAGAAAAAAAAAAAAGACGTTGCTTTTTGTATTCTGTTTAGAAACACAATAACACTCTTTTCTCTCTTCTTATTTTATTTCACCTGATAACTGAAGCTTCTTTGTTGCTTTGATGCATTCCTGCTCTGTGGTCAAACAGCCAATCCTGGGCGTTCAAGTTGCTGTCAGTCAGGTGTGTATTTCTGTGTTTTGAGGCTTTGTGAAGTCAAATGTGTTTGTTTGTTTTCTTCCTTCAGTTCCAGCTGCAGGCCTTTGACATCGTGTGCAGCACCTCCTGGGCCAACAGAGACAAGTGCTGTGAACTTCCTGCTCTGGTGAGGTCAAAGTTAATTCTGCCTCTCAGTCTGTTGGTGTAACGCAAGAGGTATGGTATGATACGATACGATATGATAGGTAATATCAGGATTCAGAGGTAGAAGGGAGACACGCACATCCCAGCCTAGTAGGGCAGGCAGGTGCAGAACTTACAGTGATAAATGCAAAGAAAATTGTAAAAAGTTCGCAGTGTGCAAACTTTTTACAATTTTCTTTGCAAATATCAGGATTCAGTACGGCCACGATGCCATGTGATAAATAAAAGTTCAGTAACGACTGAAAGTGTGACTGAGCAGAATTCTGTTCATTTCTGAGACGGAAATCTTTCCAGCGATGCCATTGGCTGCTAGAATGTAAACAATGTAAAATGTTATTAC
>NW_028151148.1:0-30000 GCF_964638095.1 Poromitra crassiceps | reverse complement strand
TATAGCTAATAAGCTTTCTTTCTGCTTCACCTCCTTCTAAACCCTTTTCCACCTTTCTTTCCTTTGACTTCACAGCATTTCATTCTGTGGCTCTGCTCCTGATTTATAGGGATACAAAATGGTGCAAATGGAAGCAATTTTACTTAAGTTATTTGCAAGTGTTGGTTTGTATTTTCATGATTCCGAAAATCCACCTCCGAACACTGAACACTGTTACAAATATACATACGCTGGGACACGTCATCAGTGATGTTAACTGGGGTCGTAAGGTGTTTCGGGTCTGTTCAACATCATACACCCTCGCCCAGTAGACCCAGCCGAGGCCGATTAAGACCCCGACCCGCATCCCAGAAGCAGCCGCACACGGATCAGCCTTCCTACTCTGTCTGCAACGTTGCCCACGGAAGGGTTGATCATGCCCAATCCGCTGCAATAGAGCTAGTGCTACATCGCAGCATAGCAAGACTCTTCGGTGCATGGAGGCTCTAAGGCGCTGTGGGTTGTCTCCCGGCCGCTCTCCTCCTTCGTCTCACTAGGCCCTCCCGGGGCAAAGGCATCCAGTGGCAGAGTGGATGCCTCAAGGAGGCCTGTGCGCTGCACGTCATTCGGCTGCGCCGAGCACCTCGATCTAGCCCGAAGGACCCCAGGCCGCACCGATATTTACACAGATTTTCGGGAGGCTAATCCGTAGCGTTTGTGGATTTCTCCCTCTCCAGCTTGTCACCAATCTATACCTGGTTGTCACTTAGTCTATTCCTAAGTGTCACCTAGTCTATTCCTAAGCGTCACTGGTCAGGGAAGCCAGAACTCTATGTTACAAATATACATACTTCAGCATGCACTGGGACGCGTCATCAGTGATGTTAACTGGGGTCGTAAGGTGTTTCGGGTCTACAAATAGCTATAAAGTGATTTTTGTTGCCCTGATAGTCCGCATTGTGAGTGTTTTAGGCGCAAAATGCCACAAATGAAAGCATTGGTTTGTATTTTTCTTCACAATATTAAAGGAACATCCTCCAAACACTCTACAAATAACCATGATATTAAAATCAACCAGAATTAACATTTTTTTATAAGTGTTCCTTCCTGTCCTGGTTTCCAGGGAGCACCAGGAGAGAGAGGAGAGAAGGGTGAAGGTGGACTGACGGGATCACAGGTAAAAAAAAAAGAATAAGAAAGAAAAAAGAAAATACACAGTGACCGTTTAGATTATGAAACACATAGTAACTATTAATAAGTGGTATTAACATAATGTGTTGACTCATTATTATTCATAAAAACCGTGGATTAACAACACCTCATTCTGAAGTTTTAGTTGAAATAGGTGAGTGAAAATGTCTGCGCTGTTTTTGTCAAATCAAAGAAAATGTCTCACGTGCAAAAAAGTGTGTTGAGTGTCAATCGTAAGTCGTCCATCACTGCAGTCTGCATTGATTTGTGAGATCAGAACCTCAATATCTCAAATGTCAGTTCAAAACAGTTTCCAAAGCTGGTTAATATGAAGATTTTGTTTGGGTTGAGATTGAACTTTCTGCACATGGCTGTCTGTGAAACGTTTACTGAAGTTTGACTCATCTCATGTTTAAAGTGTGTGAGTCCTGTGCTACACACAGAGAGCTGGCAGATTGGTTTAAGTTAAGTAAGATTGGTTAAGTAACAGATTGGTTTACATGCTCGCTCACAGAACACAGAGCCCTGAGTAGCTTCAGATGTTTAAAGTGTGTGAGTCCTGTGCTACACACAGAGAGCTGACAGATTGGTTTAAGTTAAGTAAGATTGGTTAAGTAACAGATTAGTTTACATGCTCGCTCACAGCACACAGAGCCCTGAGCAGCTTCAGATGTTTAAAGTGTGTGAGTCCTGTGCTACACACACAGAGCTGCTGACAGATTGAGCTGACAAAGAAAGTACAGATCTTCTCTGTTCTCAGCTGTGTTTCTCTTCTGCCTGAATCCTCTCATGTTGTTTCAGGGAGTTCCTGGTTCAGCTGGAGTTCAAGGCAGAGAGGGACTACCAGGACCCCGCGTGAGTAGTACTACTACTAGTATTACATCTAATATACAAACATATATCTTTAATATCATTTAAAATATCAGACATGAATTACAGATCAGGGTTATAGTTAACAGCATGTTGTGTAGAAGTGTGTGTGCCTCCACAACACTGCACACATTACCGTTTGTGTGTGTGTGTGTGTGTGTGTGTGTGTGTGTGTGTGTGTGTGTGTGTGTGTGTGTGTGTGTGTGTGTGTGCGTGTGCGTGTGCATGCGTGCGTGCGTGCGTGTGTGTGTGTCTGATTGAGTGAGTGTTCTGTGTTCATTGTGCTGTTCCTTGTCTTCCTCCACAGGGTCTGGCAGGGAAAGACGGCCCCCCAGGCAGGTCCGGCCCCCCGGGGCCCATCGTAAGTCACACTGAAGTTATCAGACTGCTCATTATAATGAACTAAAACTCAACCAAAAACTAAAATGTGTGTGTGGAAATAAAACATTTAGGTTCAAATAAAATAAAAATAAAAACGAGACTTTTGTGACAGGGAGCTGCTGTCACCAGAGGACAGCTTTCAAATGAGCGGAGTGAACGTAAAGAAGGAGTTAAAGCAGAACACCGGCCCGTTTCAGCCCGGACCTCATTTCATACGATCGATTCTGATCCAAATCTCATCTACCGCTTCAGATTTGTACGGAAGCCCTGAGAGAAGTGAGAAAACAGCATGGGCTCTATCTTCCCCCTGGTCTTAAATTAGCGTTTATGGCCGGGCGCAGCGCTATTAGTGGGCGTGGTCAGGCGCATTCCCTACTTTTTCCTTGGCGCTAAAGCCGACGCTAACCATTTAACCACGCCTTTTCAAGCGTAGAATTATTCACAACTGTGGCCATTGGTGATCTGCAGTAAAGCAATGACATTCTTCCCTTCAAAGCTCTGATCCGCCTCGATCCAGTCCGGTTGCGGCTACGCTGTATCTCTTCATGCCAATTTGGATATCTCAGTGCATCACAGATCATAGCCTGAATAAAACAATTCAACCTACAGCCAGGCAAATACAGATCTGTTCAGCATCGCTGGCGGTCTCCCTGTACAATATAGAATGTAGCGAAGCTTTTGAGCTTGCTGGGGGCAAAGCCTTTGGGCTTGCCTCGTGAAGTTTGCTGGATCGTGTATGAGGGCTCACGCGCTGTGGTCGATCAGAATCACGGAGATGGAGATAGGGACCGACTGGTCGGTCCTGGGACGCGGTTGAATTACCACTGTTGACCGGTCTGGGTGTAAGGCAGTCGATCACCAGGGCCTGACTGGTTGTAAGACAGCAGGGGTTCAGTTCGGGTCCACAATGGGTTGTGCTAATGGTTGACATTATTAACACATTGAGTGCCACAGCGCTTCAGTAAAATTGTCTGCAGCCTGTGCCAGATTCACTTCCATTCAGTTGAAAACAGCTATAGAATTTTTTCTATTAGGGCTATATTGACAGGGCTGGACTTTAATGAAACATTGAACACTCCTGCTTCTTCCAAAGAAGAAATTTTGTTTCTAGACAGTTCCATTATGAAAGGACAGCCTCTGAAAAAAGTGCACTTTCAAGGGTTTTCTGTCGTTTTTTTTTACTTTCCAAGATATAGTCACTTTTATGAATACCTTTTGCACTCTAATTTCGAGCACATTCACTGACTCTGGCTGGTGTTTTCTGATGTGGTGGCGTGGTGTGGTTTCTGTGCAGCCTGCGTGCCCCCCCCCCCTCTCCCCCTCCTTCCCCCCTCTCCACCTCTGAGCTGCGGGCTCCTCCCCACACGCACAGAGTTTGTTTTCTCACAGACTCCGTTTTTGCCCCGGACGAATCCCAGCGCGCATCAAGGAAATGCCAAACGCGACTGAACGAAAAGGCTTGGCCGTTCGGCTTCGGATGCTGGCTTTCTGGCAGGGAATCGTGTGGAGATAGATAGAAGCATAAGAGCTCAGTTGTGAGCGCGGATGCAGCCGAGCCCACTGTCCGCTGCAGACAGAGCAATCTATACGGCTCTGGCTGAAGCATGCATCGGTTTCCTCTTTGATCACGTCTTTCCCTGCTGTCTCCTGTACAAAGTAAAGGATCTGAGGTGGGTGGCGCAGCTTCCGTGTCGATGTTTAAGGTGGCGCCGTGTGATCCCTTGAAGGGATTCATGCTCACTGGCTGGGTACGACCTTAAACAGCAGAATTATGGAATAATATGAATTATGATTTTAGGACGTGCACAGACGTCCTTGGCACTGAACGTTACTTTTTTTTAGGACGTGCACAGACGTCCTTGGCACTCAATGTGTTAAGGGAGTAGGAATGCCTGAAGAAGTATGGAAGTCGAAGGAATCAAGCAGGAATCTCTCGGATGTGGTGTAGCGTCACGGAACACTTGTTTATATGGTCGCATTCCTGTGTATGACATCACGTCATTGGTGATGTCACAACGTTCGAGGGAGCTATGACATCATCGGTGTTATGTCTGACATCGCCGATGACCTCACAGGTGAACTCTATGCTATGACATCATTGTCATCGTTGATGATGTCATCATCATTACGTCGTTGGCGCGGCGGCTGGTAGGCATCGACTGCCCCAAGAACAGGCCTGATGGTGGGCCATTATGGACCGTTTCTACATAGAACGTTAACTATCGGTGACATTCCTGATACCATCCACTTCCATGATCTTTATATGTTGTAAACACATCACTTTCACAATAGTGAACAAGCACCCCCACTCGGCTCATTCAGGGCAGGTTATAACTTGTAGGCTACCTGCTGCTCCTGCACATCACAGCACAGGCTAAATGATGCGACATACATATAGCCTACATTATGTAAAGTCATGGCATAAATGTGTTTTTATTGAAAACGTACGTGTCAAGTAAGCTAAGTCTTGTTGGAGCGGACATCACAGTACAACCGTGTTATGGTTGTCACTCGACTATAACACGTTGTATTTGATATATATATATACGGCCTGGATTACATGTATGTTTCACATAGGGTTGTGTTTAGATTTTTATGTTTTATTTTATCCAATATTGAAATGTTCTAGAATTGCATGTTGTGTTAACATAAATATTATTTGTATCTACCACTTAGCCTACTTAGGCTGATTTGGTTCCTTTTTCTTGTCAAAATGTATTAAGCCTCAATGCATGCTGGGAGAGATGCACATGTGTGTCAGTGCGTGGCGTTTGGTAGGGGAGCCGGCGCACTGAATAAGGCCTGGTTTTGAAAAGCGCTACCCGCAAAATTAACGCCAGTTGGGAAGATCGCTTTAGGCTGGTATTTAAGTCCGAAACGCCCATTCTGGCAGCTGCGCCACGCCTCTTCAGCGTAAAGCGCATTTCGGGGCGGAAAAAAATTAGGGTTGTGCTACAACCCGGGTTTTACGAGTGAGAACGAGAGCTCTCACTAGTGCCTACAACGCTGCGTACGCAGCACTATGGAAGACTGTCATTTTGCTCCAAAATTACTTTTCAAACAAACCGACCACCCACCCGTAGGTGGCGTGGTGCCCCCCTGGGGCTGACGTGGCCACCCACCTCACCCACGTGACTACGTCACGTCCTGTCAGCCCCAGGGTCCGCCACTCATTTCTTCCAGCCAGCTGAGATCGGACGCACCCCGTGACGCATCGACGCAGCAAGGCTGGGTAGTGAGAGCCCTCGTTCTCACTCGTAAAACCCGGGTTGTAGCACAACCCTAACGTTTTACTTTGTTTCGAACTCAAGCTCTCACTAGTGCCTTAATTCAACCGACCTTGCTGCCGGGAGCACCCCACAGGGCGACCCGAAAGGCACCGGTAAACTACGGCCGTATGGCAACGTTCATGCATGACCGTCTGACATATTAGAGTGGCAACGATACTACTTTCTTGCCACCGACAGCACCGCGTGCGCGAATTGCGAACCGGACACGTCGAGACTGTAGTACCTAACAAAAGTGTGATGAGAGGACCATGAGGCCGCGGCACACATGTCCTCCACCGAAACACCACGCAACAACGCAGAGGATGTCGCAACACCTCGCGTAGAATGCGCCTTGATACCCTCCGGGGGTACCTTGCCCACGGCAGAGTATGCCAACGCGATCGCCTCCACTATCCAGTGTGATAAGCGATCCTTGGAAAGGGGCCCGCCCTGGGCCTTTTGCCCAAAGCAGACCAACAACTGGTCTGTAATGCGTAATGAACGCGTCCTGGCCACATAGGCCGAGAGCGCCCTTACGGGGCACAGCATGTGCAAGCGTCTCTCCTCACCCGAACTGAACAGCGGGGGACAGAATGCTGATAGGTCTATGACCATAGACCTATATCTGGCATTAATATTCTTGGGTTGGTAAGCCGGGTTAGGTCGCAACGTAACCCTGCACCCATCATCCCCAAAAACCATACAGGCCTGCTGCACCGAGAGGGCAATCAGGTCACCGACTCTCTTTCCTGACGATAAGGCCAGCAGCAGCGCGGTCTTTAAGGACAGAACCTTTAAATCGGCGGAGTCCAAGGGCTCAAAGGGATGACCCGTTAGCCCGTCCAGCACCGTAACCAGGTCCCATTTGGGAAAAACGCACCGCGACGGCGGGCGCAGTTTACGCGACCCCTTCATGAAGTGCGAGACCAAAGGGCACGCCCCCACGGGGCTCCCTTCAATTCCCATGTGGCAAGCCGAGATCGCGGCTACGTACACCTTAAAGGGATAGTTCGGTTTGTTTGAAGTGGGGTCCTATCAGCTAGTAAGATACACTAACTTAATTAGGTACAGTGGTCTTGAAGCGGGGCGCAGCGTCTAACGAGATCCGGCACCCAGAGCAGCAGCCAAACCAGCCTTTTCTCTCTCAGTACTGGGGGTCAACAACTAAAACTATAACTGTAATTTAGCCACCTAAAACAACGCCCACCTAAACAAATCGATATCCGTGTACATGCACGCTCTATTTTGACAATTTTCAGCGCTTTACTTTTCCGCAAAACAGCAGTTTCATTCGGCACTGCTTTTTCTCCCAACCGTACAACTACCGTATTCCTCCGCTAAAAGCCAGCTCAGAGCCGCAGCACTGGATTACTCCGCAGTTATTTGGGGGTAGGCTATGTAAGGAATTTAGATAGAAATATGGATTTTGATATCACTATTGATTCAATAAGTTAATATCAAAACCCCGGGGCACCACCACGTTCATCAGTAATTTATATTACTTTAATAAGCAATTTATATTACTTTAATAAGTAATCTATTACCCCTGCCGTCGGTCACAGGAATCAGAATCAGTTCTAAAGGAAGGGAGATCTTTAATCGACTGATATTATTATAACAAGCAAAGAACAAGTTTTAACTTCAAAACAGAATGCGTTTATTTAATCCACCAAATAGTAAAATCACAGTATTATGCATAACACCTTGTTCGATTGAGAGGTAAGGAGGAAGTAGGAGAAAAGTGAAAGAAAGGAAATAAGGTATTCAAAGAAAGCCTAGTTTAAACCTAACCTAATTAAATACATATTCTAATTCAATAGGTGAGTATTCTAAGTTACTCTATCTTCACAGCACTCTCACAATAAGCAGAAAGACGTGTGGTCACTTTGCCTGTCTGAGAGTCGAGGGTTCTCTCCCTCTGTTCGTCTGTGGGAGAACGGCCTTCCTGGCTCGGCTGGGATCCCACCGGAAGGCAGGAGCTGCCATGGCACCGAAGGGTGGCCGTGTCTGCTCTTGGACGGGCAGGCGAGGGGTCTCAAAACCGGCTGGTTGTTGGTTCAATTGTCTTTATCTCATCCCGTTGAGAAAGGGGGGATCGCCTTATATTTAGTTCGATAAGCTCCAGACTATTGCTTGCTGCCGTTTGTCGAGTCAATACTGTTTGAATGGAGCTTGGTTGTCCACATGCCTGTTCTCGGGAAGCGGTCTCATGGTCATGGGACCTGACACGGCTTTCCTCCGTCAGGGCCAAGGGATCCAAAAATCATATTAGTGGGTTGGTTATCAAGCCCAAAAAGCTCCTCAAATAAGACGCTTAATGTCCATCAGTGTTCTGTTGCTCTGCTGTCAAGTGACTGACTGCATATAAAATTGGCCAGACTATCACGCCTCTTGACTGGGTGGTAGTCATATCATCGCCTTCAAAAGCATGGCATCTTTTGAGGCCTAAAAGTAAGGACTACATCTTGAATTCTTGAGTTCTAAAAAGTCCTTGTTGTTTTCAAAGTTCTTCTTTCGTCTGCACAAGTCTGTTAGAGCGCAGCCAGCCACAGTTTTTATCTCCTCCTGTCAGGAGAAAGGGGGCATGGCCCTGCCTTCTATTGCATTCAGATAAGGGTATGGGTTTAGAACTCAACTAAACTATTTCTCTTACAAGCATATTTATATTTCTTGACATCACTCTTGGTGTGATAAAGACAAGATATAAAAAGGGAAAAGAGAGAGGTAAGTAGATAACTACTTAGATAGATAGATATTATAGACATTGGTCTTGTTACACTGGATGGCCCACGAAAGATTTACGACTGTTTATCCAGGGGCTGGCGGCGAGAAAGACATCTACGTCTTTCCCTTAAAACTTATCACATGCTTAAAACATCTCATCAAATGACTTCATGGCCATGATACTTTCAGAATTACATCACACACATTATTCTGATTATTTTGAAATCAAACATGTGTGGTGTATCTTTATATTTAAGGAATAAACCAAAACTACTTCTGGAACACATATCTTTACCAAATCTTGTATACGTGTACGTAACACAAACATATCTAATGAAACCATGGGTTAATTAAATCACTTATCTTGGGTGAATTAAAAAGAGTTACCCTAGATTCGATAACATGTCAACACTGTTAGATCTACGGTAACAAATTAAATGATTGTCACACACACATTAACACACTATACATATACATTCCTACTCAAGAAGTATGTAATACTAATTAACTTGACAAAGTATAGAATCATGAGGTTTGTTAATTCCATTTTGTCACACACAAAAAGACCAGACAGTGAATGTCTGTTGGCTCTTCTTAAAAAGGAATGTGAAGTGGTTTATAGCCTTTGACCCCCCACTTCCATTCGATGACCTTTGGTTTAAGGAGGAAGATGGGACCATGTTGTACATTTACAATTTACAGAGCATTATTAAACATACCCATGATTTATATAGATCAATGTGGGTTGCGATTCGGAGAATATTGATACCAAACACTCCATGAGTTGTACGTACAGTACACAAGTTCCTAAACTGTTTGCTCCCAGACTCAATGCCTGGGCATGACTGTTTTTCTTCAAGAGTCCTGTCCCGGGGTCCCGTCCGTGTGACCTGTGAACTAAATCTCCACCAACCGGACAGAACGGACATTGACGAAACACACTGTCAGCAGTTAGAAATCACTCCTTTGGTATTTCCAGACAGGCTGGCATCTTGGGCCCTTTTCGGCTCCCCCCCCCCAGATGCAAGGGCCAGAGGTCAATTCCTGTGACCTCTGGAGAGGAGAGATCTGTACATTAAATATTCAACATTTAATGGACGTTACAAGATGGGTTTCGCTACATATCCCCCCCGTTGTATCCTAGAAGCGGTCATATCGGAACTTCTGGGAGACAAGGCGAAGAAACCAGATGGTAGATGCATAGTAGTGACCACGTTCCTGCATGAGAGTGCTGTATCCTTAGATTCAAGCAGAGAGGTGAAGCAGGGATAGGACAGATAAAGGGAAAGATAAGATCTTTGCCTATCGTGTTTAGAATAACCTATGTCACTTATACTCTTAATAATAGTTTCCACATATGTGTGAGCGGTCAAAACTGAAAACATACCAAAGGTTGTTCTTTCATTCGAAGTCTGAGAAGACTCTGGTTTAACGCACAGTGCCCTTATAGGTTGTAAAGTTTACCACTGGGACCGGTACTTAACCACTGAAGGGGGAACCTAACCCCCCTTCTCTTAAGAAGAAACCATTCTGCTTATCACTTCTCCTAAAACAACCTCTTAAAGTTTGATAGGAAATAACCAACTCAACAGGAGTGTGGATTTAATTGTGTGATCCTGTGGAATAGTTAACCCGCTCACTTCACTGCTGGTTGACGAGGTTACTCCAGCGATTTTATTAGTGGCTGTTTCATTCGCAACCAAGGGGTTGCTTTTAGCGCACCTTGGTTGTAAACCAGGCACGGTTCAGATTTCATTGTTTGAAAATAATGTTCAGACATCTTATCAAAATTTGGTATAGGCTAGCACAATAACAAGTGCCTATTCCATCATGTGACAAAGGGTTAACTGCCATATCACAAAATAACCACTTTATTGACTGTGTGTGTCTGTAGGCTATTCTCTGTGACAATACCATAGCGTACATGAACCCGATCACATGGCCTTGTATTTAATTCAATGGTCCTGACTGATGGGTAAATTCTGCTTTCCGGCCGTCAGTCACAACCAGCGGCTAAGGACCCGAATCCTGAGCAATTCTAATTCAACAGCAAACGGGTTTTTTTTATATATCTGGCGAACAGTCACGTTGGAAAATGAAAAATCTTTCAGCTCAAACGGACAAACGCGCCCCAGCTGAATTTGTTCATATAACGCTATAATTAATACTGGCTGGCAGGCCGTATTTTCACATCCTGACAAGCAGGCGCATGTATGCAAAGCAATTATTAGTTAAGCATCATTAGCATCATGCAAGCGGATTATATTTGCCTGTACAATAAGATTATATATGTGGCGGCAGCTATGACTGGGGGGTTTGAGATCAACCCCCCCTTTGCTTCCTCGCGTAGGCTATGCCAAACATGGTAACCCAACATGTCAGTGCTGAAGGGTTCCATCCACACAGCTTGTGGGATAAATGTAGGCTATTCACTTCACACAAGTCTAAAATGCATTTTTGTTTAAAAGCAAAACACTGCTTGATGCGCACCCCCGCTCTCATGGGGAGACTGAAAGGAGGGGGGGTTTGCTCCCCCCCACCCATAAGAGACTGACGTGTTGACGTCAGCACTGGTCCCTGCATACAGTATATACACACATGCAGATCACAGTGTTTGACTGACTGTCAGCATCTAGGTTTTAGTACGGCGCGCTTATAGGCTAGGCCTACTCTACTGTACACATAACATGTCATAACAGTAATTAGCTAGCCAGCATCGGGCTGGTTAAACGCAGCACCAATGCACATGGCAGAAAACACAGGGCAAGCAGCTTGCTGAGCGCGTCACTCGCTGTTGATCTGCATTTTGATTCACAGGTGTAGAGTTTTCAACTCTCTGTGACAAGATTAACCTTCTCAGCTCATAGCTGGTCAAATAAAGTCAGGTGGCTAGTCTGATTTAAAAACGCGAAGGGGGTCCGGATGGATTTAAATCAGCTAGAAATCGTAGCATGATTCCTTCCTCATTCCGGAGCATATTATCTTTCTTGAAATCCAACGGGCACACGCGCAGATCAATACTCGATTAATGCAATTTAAGAAGATATCTACTCTCTGTAACCAGATTAAACCTTCTCAGCTCATATAGCTTGTGAATAAAATCAGGGAGCTATTCTGATTTACAAACGCGAAGTAGGTTAGTCTGGGTGGATTTAAATCAACTAGGAATCGTAGCATAACCTCTTATCCCAGACCTATATCTTTCCTTTTTCCACGGGCACGCGCGCAGATTTAGTACTTGAAACCTTCTCAGCTTATATAGCTTGTCGATAAAATCAGGGAGCTATTCTGATTTAAAACGCGAAGTAGTCCGGGTGGGTCTAAATCAACTAGGAATCGTAGCATAACCTCTTATCCCAGACGCGAAGTGGTCCGGGTGGGTTGAAATGAACTAGGAATCATAGCATAACCTCTTATCCCAGACCTATATCTTTCCTTTTTCCACGGGCACGCGCGCAGATTCAGTACTAGATACCTTCTCAGCTCATATAGCTTGTGAATAAAATCAGGGAGCTATTCTGATTTACAAACGCGAAGTAGGTTAGTCTGGGTGGATTTAAATCAACTAGGAATCGTAGCATAACCTCTTATCCCAGACCTATATCTTTCCTTTTTCCACGGGCACGCGCGCAGATTTAGTACTAGATACCTTCTCAGCTCATATAGCTTTGTCAATAAAATCAGGGAGCTATTCTGATTTAAACGCGAAGGAGTCCGGGTGGATTTATCATCACTAGGAATCGTAGCATGATTAACCACTTATTAGAGCTATCTTTTGGCCTTTATGTCAGTTCTCAAACTGCGGACAACGCGCAGTGAAACCTCACTCTGCATTTGTTCACAATTCACTGTTAGCAGCAAGCTCTGCTGTGCTTAGCCTTTGAGCTAAGCCTAGGTAGCCACTGCAGCAGCTAACTTGTCAACAACGCGGTTCCGGTGTAGGGTGTAGGGCTGTGAGCAGTGACGCCCTCGCCTGGCTCCACCCCCTGATATACGCTCGGCGTCTCGCGCAGACCAGCTCAGTCTATACAGAGCAACGGCAGCGTATCGCTGCCCTGAGCCGTGGAGCAGGGAGACGCTTGGCTCCTCCAGCCAGCTGACCAATCGCAGCGGCTGGCCATTTGACTCAATGTTTGGTCCCGTCTGTACTGAGCAGACGGAGAAAGGGCCTCCTAACACTTGAATCGTGTTATCAAAAGAGGTCTTTAATCAATAGGCTATTATCATAACGAACTCACAATCCTCAGATTATTGTCCTCTTAACACAGCGATGCTGTGTTCCTTCTTTTTCTTTCTCAGAATCGATACTCAGCTATGTCTTATAAACACATGCTTATATGGCAAAAACACTGCATTCACCTTGGTCAATGATAGTTCAGTTGCTTGTCAAAATAATATGTCAATCCTCACACGGCGCGTCAAATATGTAAGGAATTTAGATAGAAATATGGATTTTGATATCACTATTGATTCAATAAGTTAATATCAAAACCCCGGGGCACCACCACGTTCATCAGTAATTTATATTACTTTAATAAGCAATTTATATTACTTTAATAAGTAATCTATTACCCCTGCCGTCGGTCACAGGAATCAGAATCAGTTCTAAAGGAAGGGAGATCTTTAATCGACTGATATTATTATAACAAGCAAAGAACAAGTTTTAACTTCAAAACAGAATGCGTTTATTTAATCCACCAAATAGTAAAATCACAGTATTATGCATAACACCTTGTTCGATTGAGAGGTAAGGAGGAAGTAGGAGAAAAGTGAAAGAAAGGAAATAAGGTATTCAAAGAAAGCCTAGTTTAAACCTAACCTAATTAAATACATATTCTAATTCAATAGGTGAGTATTCTAAGTTACTCTATCTTCACAGCACTCTCACAATAAGCAGAAAGACGTGTGGTCACTTTGCCTGTCTGAGAGTCGAGGGTTCTCTCCCTCTGTTCGTCTGTGGGAGAACGGCCTTCCTGGCTCGGCTGGGATCCCACCGGAAGGCAGGAGCTGCCATGGCACCGAAGGGTGGCCGTGTCTGCTCTTGGACGGGCAGGCGAGGGGTCTCAAAACCGGCTGGTTGTTGGTTCAATTGTCTTTATCTCATCCCGTTGAGAAAGGGGGGATCGCCTTATATTTAGTTCGATAAGCTCCAGACTATTGCTTGCTGCCGTTTGTCGAGTCAATACTGTTTGAATGGAGCTTGGTTGTCCACATGCCTGTTCTCGGGAAGCGGTCTCATGGTCATGGGACCTGACACGGCTTTCCTCCGTCAGGGCCAAGGGATCCAAAAATCATATTAGTGGGTTGGTTATCAAGCCCAAAAAGCTCCTCAAATAAGATGCTTAATGTCCATCAGTGTTCTGTTGCTCTGCTGTCAAGTGACTGACTGCATATAAAATTGGCCAGACTATCACGCCTCTTGACTGGGTGGTAGTCATATCATCGCCTTCAAAAGCATGGCATCTTTTGAGGCCTAAAAGTAAGGACTACATCTTGAATTCTTGAGTTCTAAAAAGTCCTTGTTGTTTTCAAAGTTCTTCTTTCGTCTGCACAAGTCTGTTAGAGCGCAGCCAGCCACAGTTTTTATCTCCTCCTGTCAGGAGAAAGGGGGCATGGCCCTGCCTTCTATTGCATTCAGATAAGGGTATGGGTTTAGAACTCAACTAAACTATTTCTCTTACAAGCATATTTATATTTCTTGACATCACTCTTGGTGTGATAAAGACAAGATATAAAAAGGGAAAAGAGAGAGGTAAGTAGATAACTACTTAGATAGATAGATATTATAGACATTGGTCTTGTTACACTGGATGGCCCACGAAAGATTTACGACTGTTTATCCAGGGGCTGGCGGCGAGAAAGACATCTACGTCTTTCCCTTAAAACTTATCACATGCTTAAAACATCTCATCAAATGACTTCATGGCCATGATACTTTCAGAATTACATCACACACATTATTCTGATTATTTTGAAATCAAACATGTGTGGTGTATCTTTATATTTAAGGAATAAACCAAAACTACTTCTGGAACACATATCTTTACCAAATCTTGTATACGTGTACGTAACACAAACATATCTAATGAAACCATGGGTTAATTAAATCACTTATCTTGGGTGAATTAAAAAGAGTTACCCTAGATTCGATAACATGTCAACACTGTTAGATCTACGGTAACAAATTAAATGATTGTCACACACACATTAACACACTATACATATACATTCCTACTCAAGAAGTATGTAATACTAATTAACTTGACAAAGTATAGAATCATGAGGTTTGTTAATTCCATTTTGTCACACACAAAAAGACCAGACAGTGAATGTCTGTTGGCTCTTCTTAAAAAGGAATGTGAAGTGGTTTATAGCCTTTGACCCCCCACTTCCATTCGATGACCTTTGGTTTAAGGAGGAAGATGGGACCATGTTGTACATTTACAATTTACACAGCATTATTAAACATACCCATGATTTATATAGATCAATGTGGGTTGCGATTCGGAGAATATTGATACCAAACACTCCATGAGTTGTACGTACAGTACACAAGTTCCTAAACTGTTTGCTCCCAGACTCAATGCCTGGGCATGACTGTTTTTCTTCAAGAGTCCTGTCCCGGGGTCCCGTCCGTGTGACCTGTGAACTAAATCTCCACCAACCGGACAGAACGGACATTGACGAAACACACTGTCAGCAGTTAGAAATCACTCCTTTGGTATTTCCAGACAGGCTGGCATCTTGGGCCCTTTTCGGCTCCCCCCCCCCAGATGCAAGGGCCAGAGGTCAATTCCTGTGACCTCTGGAGAGGAGAGATCTGTACATTAAATATTCAACATTTAATGGACGTTACAAGATGGGTTTCGCTACATATCCCCCCCGTTGTATCCTAGAAGCGGTCATATCGGAACTTCTGGGAGACAAGGCGAAGAAACCAGATGGTAGATGCATAGTAGTGACCACGTTCCTGCATGAGAGTGCTGTATCCTTAGATTCAAGCAGAGAGGTGAAGCAGGGATAGGACAGATAAAGGGAAAGATAAGATCTTTGCCTATCGTGTTTAGAATAACCTATGTCACTTATACTCTTAATAATAGTTTCCACATATGTGTGAGCGGTCAAAACTGAAAACATACCAAAGGTTGTTCTTTCATTCGAAGTCTGAGAAGACTCTGGTTTAACGCACAGTGCCCTTATAGGTTGTAAAGTTTACCACTGGGACCGGTACTTAACCACTGAAGGGGGAACCTAACCCCCCTTCTCTTAAGAAGAAACCATTCTGCTTATCACTTCTCCTAAAACAACCTCTTAAAGTTTGATAGGAAATAACCAACTCAACAGGAGTGTGGATTTAATTGTGTGATCCTGTGGAATAGTTAACCCGCTCACTTCACTGCTGGTTGACGAGGTTACTCCAGCGATTTTATTAGTGGCTGTTTCATTCGCAACCAAGGGGTTGCTTTTAGCGCACCTTGGTTGTAAACCAGGCACGGTTCAGATTTCATTGTTTGAAAATAATGTTCAGACATCTTATCAAAATTTGGTATAGGCTAGCACAATAACAAGTGCCTATTCCATCATGTGACAAAGGGTTAACTGCCATATCACAAAATAACCACTTTATTGACTGTGTGTGTCTGTAGGCTATTCTCTGTGACAATACCATAGCGTACATGAACCCGATCACATGGCCTTGTATTTAATTCAATGGTCCTGACTGATGGGTAAATTCTGCTTTCCGGCCGTCAGTCACAACCAGCGGCTAAGGACCCGAATCCTGAGCAATTCTAATTCAACAGCAAACGGGTTTTTTTTATATATCTGGCGAACAGTCACGTTGGAAAATGAAAAATCTTTCAGCTCAAACGGACAAACGCGCCCCAGCTGAATTTGTTCATATAACGCTATAATTAATACTGGCTGGCAGGCCGTATTTTCACATCCTGACAAGCAGGCGCATGTATGCAAAGCAATTATTAGTTAAGCATCATTAGCATCATGCAAGCGGATTATATTTGCCTGTACAATAAGATTATATATGTGGCGGCAGCTATGACTGGGGGGTTTGAGATCAACCCCCCCTTTGCTTCCTCGCGTAGGCTATGCCAAACATGGTAACCCAACATGTCAGTGCTGAAGGGTTCCATCCACACAGCTTGTGGGATAAATGTAGGCTATTCACTTCACACAAGTCTAAAATGCATTTTTGTTTAAAAGCAAAACACTGCTTGATGCGCACCCCCGCTCTCATGGGGAGACTGAAAGGAGGGGGGGTTTGCTCCCCCCCCCCCATAAGAGACTGACGTGTTGACGTCAGCACTGGTCCCTGCATACAGTATATACACACATGCAGATCACAGTGTTTGACTGACTGTCAGCATCTAGGTTTTAGTACGGCGCGCTTATAGGCTAGGCCTACTCTACTGTACACATAACATGTCATAACAGTAATTAGCTAGCCAGCATCGGGCTGGTTAAACGCAGCACCAATGCACATGGCAGAAAACACAGGGCAAGCAGCTTGCTGAGCGCGTCACTCGCTGTTGATCTGCATTTTGATTCACAGGTGTAGAGTTTTCAACTCTCTGTGACAAGATTAACCTTCTCAGCTCATAGCTGGTCAAATAAAGTCAGGTGGCTAGTCTGATTTAAAAACGCGAAGGGGGTCCGGATGGATTTAAATCAGCTAGAAATCGTAGCATGATTCCTTCCTCATTCCGGAGCATATTATCTTTCTTGAAATCCAACGGGCACACGCGCAGATCAATACTCGATTAATGCAATTTAAGAAGATATCTACTCTCTGTAACCAGATTAAACCTTCTCAGCTCATATAGCTTGTGAATAAAATCAGGGAGCTATTCTGATTTACAAACGCGAAGTAGGTTAGTCTGGGTGGATTTAAATCAACTAGGAATCGTAGCATAACCTCTTATCCCAGACCTATATCTTTCCTTTTTCCACGGGCACGCGCGCAGATTTAGTACTTGAAACCTTCTCAGCTTATATAGCTTGTCGATAAAATCAGGGAGCTATTCTGATTTAAAACGCGAAGTAGTCCGGGTGGGTCTAAATCAACTAGGAATCGTAGCATAACCTCTTATCCCAGACGCGAAGTGGTCCGGGTGGGTTGAAATGAACTAGGAATCGTAGCATAACCTCTTATCCCAGACCTATATCTTTCCTTTTTCCACGGGCACGCGCGCAGATTCAGTACTAGATACCTTCTCAGCTCATATAGCTTGTGAATAAAATCAGGGAGCTATTCTGATTTACAAACGCGAAGTAGGTTAGTCTGGGTGGATTTAAATCAACTAGGAATCGTAGCATAACCTCTTATCCCAGACCTATATCTTTCCTTTTTCCACGGGCACGCGCGCAGATTTAGTACTTGAAACCTTCTCAGCTTATATAGCTTGTCGATAAAATCAGGGAGCTATTCTGATTTAAAACGCGAAGTAGTCCGGGTGGGTCTAAATCAACTAGGAATCGTAGCATAACCTCTTATCCCAGACGCGAAGTGGTCCGGGTGGGTTGAAATGAACTAGGAATCGTAGCATAACCTCTTATCCCAGACCTATATCTTTCCTTTTTCCACGGGCACGCGCGCAGATTTAGTACTAGATACCTTCTCAGCTCATATAGCTTTGTCAATAAAATCAGGGAGCTATTCTGATTTAAACGCGAAGGAGTCCGGGTGGATTTATCATCACTAGGAATCGTAGCATGATTAACCACTTATTAGAGCTATCTTTTGGCCTTTATGTCAGTTCTCAAACTGCGGACAACGCGCAGTGAAACCTCACTCTGCATTTGTTCACAATTCACTGTTAGCAGCAAGCTCTGCTGTGCTTAGCCTTTGAGCTAAGCCTAGGTAGCCACTGCAGCAGCTAACTTGTCAACAACGCGGTTCCGGTGTAGGGTGTAGGGCTGTGAGCAGTGACGCCCTCGCCTGGCTCCACCCCCTGATATACGCTCGGCGTCTCGCGCAGACCAGCTCAGTCTATACAGAGCAACGGCAGCGTATCGCTGCCCTGAGCCGTGGAGCAGGGAGACGCTTGGCTCCTCCAGCCAGCTGACCAATCGCAGCGGCTGGCCATTTGACTCAATGTTTGGTCCCGTCTGTACTGAGCAGACGGAGAAAGGGCCTCCTAACACTTGAATCGTGTTATCAAAAGAGGTCTTTAATCAATAGGCTATTATCATAACGAACTCACAATCCTCAGATTATTGTCCTCTTAACACAGCGATGCTGTGTTCCTTCTTTTTCTTTCTCAGAATCGATACTCAGCTATGTCTTATAAACACATGCTTATATGGCAAAAACACTGCATTCACCTTGGTCAATGATAGTTCAGTTGCTTGTCAAAATAATATGTCAATCCTCACACGGCGCGTCAAATATGTAAGGAATTTAGATAGAAATATGGATTTTGATATCACTATTGATTCAATAAGTTAATATCAAAACCCCGGGGCACCACCACGTTCATCAGTAATTTATATTACTTTAATAAGCAATTTATATTACTTTAATAAGTAATCTATTACCCCTGCCGTCGGTCACAGGAATCAGAATCAGTTCTAAAGGAAGGGAGATCTTTAATCGACTGATATTATTATAACAAGCAAAGAACAAGTTTTAACTTCAAAACAGAATGCGTTTATTTAATCCACCAAATAGTAAAATCACAGTATTATGCATAACACCTTGTTCGATTGAGAGGTAAGGAGGAAGTAGGAGAAAAGTGAAAGAAAGGAAATAAGGTATTCAAAGAAAGCCTAGTTTAAACCTAACCTAATTAAATACATATTCTAATTCAATAGGTGAGTATTCTAAGTTACTCTATCTTCACAGCACTCTCACAATAAGCAGAAAGACGTGTGGTCACTTTGCCTGTCTGAGAGTCGAGGGTTCTCTCCCTCTGTTCGTCTGTGGGAGAACGGCCTTCCTGGCTCGGCTGGGATCCCACCGGAAGGCAGGAGCTGCCATGGCACCGAAGGGTGGCCGTGTCTGCTCTTGGACGGGCAGGCGAGGGGTCTCAAAACCGGCTGGTTGTTGGTTCAATTGTCTTTATCTCATCCCGTTGAGAAAGGGGGGATCGCCTTATATTTAGTTCGATAAGCTCCAGACTATTGCTTGCTGCCGTTTGTCGAGTCAATACTGTTTGAATGGAGCTTGGTTGTCCACATGCCTGTTCTCGGGAAGCGGTCTCATGGTCATGGGACCTGACACGGCTTTCCTCCGTCAGGGCCAAGGGATCCAAAAATCATATTAGTGGGTTGGTTATCAAGCCCAAAAAGCTCCTCAAATAAGATGCTTAATGTCCATCAGTGTTCTGTTGCTCTGCTGTCAAGTGACTGACTGCATATAAAATTGGCCAGACTATCACGCCTCTTGACTGGGTGGTAGTCATATCATCGCCTTCAAAAGCATGGCATCTTTTGAGGCCTAAAAGTAAGGACTACATCTTGAATTCTTGAGTTCTAAAAAGTCCTTGTTGTTTTCAAAGTTCTTCTTTCGTCTGCACAAGTCTGTTAGAGCGCAGCCAGCCACAGTTTTTATCTCCTCCTGTCAGGAGAAAGGGGGCATGGCCCTGCCTTCTATTGCATTCAGATAAGGGTATGGGTTTAGAACTCAACTAAACTATTTCTCTTACAAGCATATTTATATTTCTTGACATCACTCTTGGTGTGATAAAGACAAGATATAAAAAGGGAAAAGAGAGAGGTAAGTAGATAACTACTTAGATAGATAGATATTATAGACATTGGTCTTGTTACACTGGATGGCCCACGAAAGATTTACGACTGTTTATCCAGGGGCTGGCGGCGAGAAAGACATCTACGTCTTTCCCTTAAAACTTATCACATGCTTAAAACATCTCATCAAATGACTTCATGGCCATGATACTTTCAGAATTACATCACACACATTATTCTGATTATTTTGAAATCAAACATGTGTGGTGTATCTTTATATTTAAGGAATAAACCAAAACTACTTCTGGAACACATATCTTTACCAAATCTTGTATACGTGTACGTAACACAAACATATCTAATGAAACCATGGGTTAATTAAATCACTTATCTTGGGTGAATTAAAAAGAGTTACCCTAGATTCGATAACATGTCAACACTGTTAGATCTACGGTAACAAATTAAATGATTGTCACACACACATTAACACACTATACATATACATTCCTACTCAAGAAGTATGTAATACTAATTAACTTGACAAAGTATAGAATCATGAGGTTTGTTAATTCCATTTTGTCACACACAAAAAGACCAGACAGTGAATGTCTGTTGGCTCTTCTTAAAAAGGAATGTGAAGTGGTTTATAGCCTTTGACCCCCCACTTCCATTCGATGACCTTTGGTTTAAGGAGGAAGATGGGACCATGTTGTACATTTACAATTTACACAGCATTATTAAACATACCCATGATTTATATAGATCAATGTGGGTTGCGATTCGGAGAATATTGATACCAAACACTCCATGAGTTGTACGTACAGTACACAAGTTCCTAAACTGTTTGCTCCCAGACTCAATGCCTGGGCATGACTGTTTTTCTTCAAGAGTCCTGTCCCGGGGTCCCGTCCGTGTGACCTGTGAACTAAATCTCCACCAACCGGACAGAACGGACATTGACGAAACACACTGTCAGCAGTTAGAAATCACTCCTTTGGTATTTCCAGACAGGCTGGCATCTTGGGCCCTTTTCGGCTCCCCCCCCCCAGATGCAAGGGCCAGAGGTCAATTCCTGTGACCTCTGGAGAGGAGAGATCTGTACATTAAATATTCAACATTTAATGGACGTTACAAGATGGGTTTCGCTACATATCCCCCCCGTTGTATCCTAGAAGCGGTCATATCGGAACTTCTGGGAGACAAGGCGAAGAAACCAGATGGTAGATGCATAGTAGTGACCACGTTCCTGCATGAGAGTGCTGTATCCTTAGATTCAAGCAGAGAGGTGAAGCAGGGATAGGACAGATAAAGGGAAAGATAAGATCTTTGCCTATCGTGTTTAGAATAACCTATGTCACTTATACTCTTAATAATAGTTTCCACATATGTGTGAGCGGTCAAAACTGAAAACATACCAAAGGTTGTTCTTTCATTCGAAGTCTGAGAAGACTCTGGTTTAACGCACAGTGCCCTTATAGGTTGTAAAGTTTACCACTGGGACCGGTACTTAACCACTGAAGGGGGAACCTAACCCCCCTTCTCTTAAGAAGAAACCATTCTGCTTATCACTTCTCCTAAAACAACCTCTTAAAGTTTGATAGGAAATAACCAACTCAACAGGAGTGTGGATTTAATTGTGTGATCCTGTGGAATAGTTAACCCGCTCACTTCACTGCTGGTTGACGAGGTTACTCCAGCGATTTTATTAGTGGCTGTTTCATTCGCAACCAAGGGGTTGCTTTTAGCGCACCTTGGTTGTAAACCAGGCACGGTTCAGATTTCATTGTTTGAAAATAATGTTCAGACATCTTATCAAAATTTGGTATAGGCTAGCACAATAACAAGTGCCTATTCCATCATGTGACAAAGGGTTAACTGCCATATCACAAAATAACCACTTTATTGACTGTGTGTGTCTGTAGGCTATTCTCTGTGACAATACCATAGCGTACATGAACCCGATCACATGGCCTTGTATTTAATTCAATGGTCCTGACTGATGGGTAAATTCTGCTTTCCGGCCGTCAGTCACAACCAGCGGCTAAGGACCCGAATCCTGAGCAATTCTAATTCAACAGCAAACGGGTTTTTTTTATATATCTGGCGAACAGTCACGTTGGAAAATGAAAAATCTTTCAGCTCAAACGGACAAACGCGCCCCAGCTGAATTTGTTCATATAACGCTATAATTAATACTGGCTGGCAGGCCGTATTTTCACATCCTGACAAGCAGGCGCATGTATGCAAAGCAATTATTAGTTAAGCATCATTAGCATCATGCAAGCGGATTATATTTGCCTGTACAATAAGATTATATATGTGGCGGCAGCTATGACTGGGGGGTTTGAGATCAACCCCCCCTTTGCTTCCTCGCGTAGGCTATGCCAAACATGGTAACCCAACATGTCAGTGCTGAAGGGTTCCATCCACACAGCTTGTGGGATAAATGTAGGCTATTCACTTCACACAAGTCTAAAATGCATTTTTGTTTAAAAGCAAAACACTGCTTGATGCGCACCCCCGCTCTCATGGGGAGACTGAAAGGAGGGGGGGTTTGCTCCCCCCCCCCCATAAGAGACTGACGTGTTGACGTCAGCACTGGTCCCTGCATACAGTATATACACACATGCAGATCACAGTGTTTGACTGACTGTCAGCATCTAGGTTTTAGTACGGCGCGCTTATAGGCTAGGCCTACTCTACTGTACACATAACATGTCATAACAGTAATTAGCTAGCCAGCATCGGGCTGGTTAAACGCAGCACCAATGCACATGGCAGAAAACACAGGGCAAGCAGCTTGCTGAGCGCGTCACTCGCTGTTGATCTGCATTTTGATTCACAGGTGTAGAGTTTTCAACTCTCTGTGACAAGATTAACCTTCTCAGCTCATAGCTGGTCAAATAAAGTCAGGTGGCTAGTCTGATTTAAAAACGCGAAGGGGGTCCGGATGGATTTAAATCAGCTAGAAATCGTAGCATGATTCCTTCCTCATTCCGGAGCATATTATCTTTCTTGAAATCCAACGGGCACACGCGCAGATCAATACTCGATTAATGCAATTTAAGAAGATATCTACTCTCTGTAACCAGATTAAACCTTCTCAGCTCATATAGCTTGTGAATAAAATCAGGGAGCTATTCTGATTTACAAACGCGAAGTAGGTTAGTCTGGGTGGATTTAAATCAACTAGGAATCGTAGCATAACCTCTTATCCCAGACCTATATCTTTCCTTTTTCCACGGGCACGCGCGCAGATTTAGTACTTGAAACCTTCTCAGCTTATATAGCTTGTCGATAAAATCAGGGAGCTATTCTGATTTAAAACGCGAAGTAGTCCGGGTGGGTCTAAATCAACTAGGAATCGTAGCATAACCTCTTATCCCAGACGCGAAGTGGTCCGGGTGGGTTGAAATGAACTAGGAATCGTAGCATAACCTCTTATCCCAGACCTATATCTTTCCTTTTTCCACGGGCACGCGCGCAGATTCAGTACTAGATACCTTCTCAGCTCATATAGCTTGTGAATAAAATCAGGGAGCTATTCTGATTTACAAACGCGAAGTAGGTTAGTCTGGGTGGATTTAAATCAACTAGGAATCGTAGCATAACCTCTTATCCCAGACCTATATCTTTCCTTTTTCCACGGGCACGCGCGCAGATTTAGTACTTGAAACCTTCTCAGCTTATATAGCTTGTCGATAAAATCAGGGAGCTATTCTGATTTAAAACGCGAAGTAGTCCGGGTGGGTCTAAATCAACTAGGAATCGTAGCATAACCTCTTATCCCAGACGCGAAGTGGTCCGGGTGGGTTGAAATGAACTAGGAATCGTAGCATAACCTCTTATCCCAGACCTATATCTTTCCTTTTTCCACGGGCACGCGCGCAGATTTAGTACTAGATACCTTCTCAGCTCATATAGCTTTGTCAATAAAATCAGGGAGCTATTCTGATTTAAACGCGAAGGAGTCCGGGTGGATTTATCATCACTAGGAATCGTAGCATGATTAACCACTTATTAGAGCTATCTTTTGGCCTTTATGTCAGTTCTCAAACTGCGGACAACGCGCAGTGAAACCTCACTCTGCATTTGTTCACAATTCACTGTTAGCAGCAAGCTCTGCTGTGCTTAGCCTTTGAGCTAAGCCTAGGTAGCCACTGCAGCAGCTAACTTGTCAACAACGCGGTTCCGGTGTAGGGTGTAGGGCTGTGAGCAGTGACGCCCTCGCCTGGCTCCACCCCCTGATATACGCTCGGCGTCTCGCGCAGACCAGCTCAGTCTATACAGAGCAACGGCAGCGTATCGCTGCCCTGAGCCGTGGAGCAGGGAGACGCTTGGCTCCTCCAGCCAGCTGACCAATCGCAGCGGCTGGCCATTTGACTCAATGTTTGGTCCCGTCTGTACTGAGCAGACGGAGAAAGGGCCTCCTAACACTTGAATCGTGTTATCAAAAGAGGTCTTTAATCAATAGGCTATTATCATAACGAACTCACAATCCTCAGATTATTGTCCTCTTAACACAGCGATGCTGTGTTCCTTCTTTTTCTTTCTCACAATCGATACTCAGCTATGTCTTATAAACACATGCTTATATGGCAAAAACACTGCATTCACCTTGGTCAATGATAGTTCAGTTGCTTGTCAAAATAATATGTCAATCCTCACACGGCGCGTCAAATATGTAAGGAATTTAGATAGAAATATGGATTTTGATATCACTATTGATTCAATAAGTTAATATCAAAACCCCGGGGCACCACCACGTTCATCAGTAATTTATATTACTTTAATAAGCAATTTATATTACTTTAATAAGTAATCTATTACCCCTGCCGTCGGTCACAGGAATCAGAATCAGTTCTAAAGGAAGGGAGATCTTTAATCGACTGATATTATTATAACAAGCAAAGAACAAGTTTTAACTTCAAAACAGAATGCGTTTATTTAATCCACCAAATAGTAAAATCACAGTATTATGCATAACACCTTGTTCGATTGAGAGGTAAGGAGGAAGTAGGAGAAAAGTGAAAGAAAGGAAATAAGGTATTCAAAGAAAGCCTAGTTTAAACCTAACCTAATTAAATACATATTCTAATTCAATAGGTGAGTATTCTAAGTTACTCTATCTTCACAGCACTCTCACAATAAGCAGAAAGACGTGTGGTCACTTTGCCTGTCTGAGAGTCGAGGGTTCTCTCCCTCTGTTCGTCTGTGGGAGAACGGCCTTCCTGGCTCGGCTGGGATCCCACCGGAAGGCAGGAGCTGCCATGGCACCGAAGGGTGGCCGTGTCTGCTCTTGGACGGGCAGGCGAGGGGTCTCAAAACCGGCTGGTTGTTGGTTCAATTGTCTTTATCTCATCCCGTTGAGAAAGGGGGGATCGCCTTATATTTAGTTCGATAAGCTCCAGACTATTGCTTGCTGCCGTTTGTCGAGTCAATACTGTTTGAATGGAGCTTGGTTGTCCACATGCCTGTTCTCGGGAAGCGGTCTCATGGTCATGGGACCTGACACGGCTTTCCTCCGTCAGGGCCAAGGGATCCAAAAATCATATTAGTGGGTTGGTTATCAAGCCCAAAAAGCTCCTCAAATAAGACGCTTAATGTCCATCAGTGTTCTGTTGCTCTGCTGTCAAGTGACTGACTGCATATAAAATTGGCCAGACTATCACGCCTCTTGACTGGGTGGTAGTCATATCATCGCCTTCAAAAGCATGGCATCTTTTGAGGCCTAAAAGTAAGGACTACATCTTGAATTCTTGAGTTCTAAAAAGTCCTTGTTGTTTTCAAAGTTCTTCTTTCGTCTGCACAAGTCTGTTAGAGCGCAGCCAGCCACAGTTTTTATCTCCTCCTGTCAGGAGAAAGGGGGCATGGCCCTGCCTTCTATTGCATTCAGATAAGGGTATGGGTTTAGAACTCAACTAAACTATTTCTCTTACAAGCATATTTATATTTCTTGACATCACTCTTGGTGTGATAAAGACAAGATATAAAAAGGGAAAAGAGAGAGGTAAGTAGATAACTACTTAGATAGATAGATATTATAGACATTGGTCTTGTTACACTGGATGGCCCACGAAAGATTTACGACTGTTTATCCAGGGGCTGGCGGCGAGAAAGACATCTACGTCTTTCCCTTAAAACTTATCACATGCTTAAAACATCTCATCAAATGACTTCATGGCCATGATACTTTCAGAATTACATCACACACATTATTCTGATTATTTTGAAATCAAACATGTGTGGTGTATCTTTATATTTAAGGAATAAACCAAAACTACTTCATCTTTACCAAATCTTGTATACGTGTACGTAACACAAACATATCTAATGAAACCATGGGTTAATTAAATCACTTATCTTGGGTGAATTAAAAAGAGTTACCCTAGATTCGATAACATGTCAACACTGTTAGATCTACGGTAACAAATTAAATGATTGTCACACACACATTAACACACTATACATATACATTCCTACTCAAGAAGTATGTAATACTAATTAACTTGACAAAGTATAGAATCATGAGGTTTGTTAATTCCATTTTGTCACACACAAAAAGACCAGACAGTGAATGTCTGTTGGCTCTTCTTAAAAAGGAATGTGAAGTGGTTTATAGCCTTTGACCCCCCACTTCCATTCGATGACCTTTGGTTTAAGGAGGAAGATGGGACCATGTTGTACATTTACAATTTACACAGCATTATTAAACATACCCATGATTTATATAGATCAATGTGGGTTGCGATTCGGAGAATATTGATACCAAACACTCCATGAGTTGTACGTACAGTACACAAGTTCCTAAACTGTTTGCTCCCAGACTCAATGCCTGGGCATGACTGTTTTTCTTCAAGAGTCCTGTCCCGGGGTCCCGTCCGTGTGACCTGTGAACTAAATCTCCACCAACCGGACAGAACGGACATTGACGAAACACACTGTCAGCAGTTAGAAATCACTCCTTTGGTATTTCCAGACAGGCTGGCATCTTGGGCCCTTTTCGGCTCCCCCCCCCCAGATGCAAGGGCCAGAGGTCAATTCCTGTGACCTCTGGAGAGGAGAGATCTGTACATTAAATATTCAACATTTAATGGACGTTACAAGATGGGTTTCGCTACAGCTATTTTATTTCTCCCGGTTTGAAGACACAACAAATAGAATACACGAACGAAAATATGAGTGATTTTGATCGCGAGGATGATATGCCATTCACCTTGGTGACAAGAGGATACAATTATGAACCAGAGAGAATACAGAAGAGGAACTTTTGCAGAGAGTGAACAGGCAGAGAGATGCGCCTGCTGCCTAAATGCCTGGGTGCCCTGGCTGCAGACCCTATTCACCATTCCCAGGATAAATTGTGGAAAACGACCCAGACCAGAGAGGCCAGGTGACTTGTTGTCTCTAAAGTAAGTCAGTGTTTTATCTCTCTTCTAAGCCTTCCTGTTTTGTAAACCGCGGCTCTGTGCTGGCTTTTAGCGGAGGAATACGGTAGTTGTACGGTTGGGAGAAAAAGCAGTGCCGAATGAAACTGCTGTTTTGCGGAAAAGTAAAGCGCTGAAAATTGTCAAAATAGAGCGTGCATGTACACAGATATCGATTTGTTTAGGTGGGCGTTGTTTTAGGTGTTTTAGGTGGCTAAATTACGTTTTAGTTGTTGACCCCCCGTACTTACAGAGAAAAGGCTGGTTTGGCTGCTGCGCTGAGTGCGCGGTCTCGTTCCACAATGCGCACTCACTCCTGAACACTGTACCTAATTAAGTTAGTGTATCTCACTAGCTGATAGGACCCCACTTCAAACAAACCGAACTACTAACTGCGGGGACTGACCCGCGTCAAGCAAGCTCTGAAGGAAACAGAGAACTAGTCGCACACTGCAGTTCACTGGATCCACACCCTTACTTGTGCACCAACGCGAAAAGACCCGCCACTTGTATGCGTACTGAGTGCGGGTCGAAGCAGCCCTAGCACTCTGAATAGTGCGTACCACATTATCGGGCAAGCCCTGGGCTAGCAACTGGTCCCGTTCAGGAGCCAGACTGCTAGCTTCCACCTGCCTGGGGAGGGGTGGAACACCTCCCCCTCCGCCTGGGATAGGAGATCGGCCCGCACCAGCAACGCCCAAGGCGGGCCCTGCGCCAGGGAGACCAGTTCCGCAAACCATGTCTGCCTGGACCAGAACGGAGCCACTAGAACGAGCCGGAGGCGCTGTTCCTTCACCCTGAGGAGCCAGACTGCAGACTATCAAAATGGCCGCCGAGGGCAGGTGTGGTGTGTTGAGCTCCACACATATCCTCCTTTTTAACATTTTTTCTTGGATTTTATCAGTTTTAGCTGATGTTCTTCCACATAAAGCTTTCAAATCAAGGAAACTCAGGATTCTGAAACAAGATTCAACCAACAGGTACAGAGTAAACCCATGTGTTTGGACCTTGCTACTTTGCTTGTGGCTTCTGCTTGTGCCTCCAACCCAAGGCCTCTGCTTGGCAAGAAATCAAACATCTACTCTTGAACATTCTGCACTTTTGAATGAAACACCGACTTTGATGTTTTTTGGACATGGACACTTCATTGCTTATTCAATTTTTTGGCAGAAAGATATTTACAATATAACTTCTGGCAATGATAGCAAACAAGCTACCAAAAGCAGAGGGCATGCCTACAGTCTTATGTTGTGTTTGCTGCTGCTAAGTGGGGATATTCAATTGAATCCTGGTCCTTCAGCAAGCAGTCGGCTGCCTAGCCAAACCCAGGCAGCTACTGCAGTCTGGCAAACACCAGGGCAAACCTTAGCAGCAGCCCAGCAAATAGACTGGGCCCAGATCTCAGCAGCAGCCCTGACACCACATGCCTTTCCCAGACCACAGCAACATTCCAGCTACCATCATGCTTTCCCCAGGCCCTAGCAGTGGGCCTGCTAGGTGGGCCAGAGGGCCAGTGGGCCACAGCAACATCCCTGCTACCATCATGCTCTCCCCAGGCCCCAGCAGTGGGCCTGCTAGGGGGGCCAGTGGGCCAGTGGGCCATAGCAACAACCCTGCTACCATCATGTTTTACCCAGGCCATAGCAGTGACTTTGCCACCTCCAGGCCACAGCAGCAGACTATTTCCTGCAGCGGCAGTGGCTTGCCTCCAGCCCGGGTCCGCAGCAGGCCGGCCAGCTCTATCCACCACGCCTGGCCCAGGCAGCAGCAGTAGCTTAGCTACCACCAGGCCCGGCCCAGACTGCAGCAGCAGCCGAGTTACCACCACGTCCGGCCCAAGCAGCAGTAACAGCCCAACTACCACCACGTCTGGCCCAGGCTGCAGCAGCAGCCCAGCTACCACCATATCCGGCCTAAGCAGCAGCAACAGCCCAACTACCACCACGTCCGGCCCAGGCTACAGCAGCAGCCCATGCAGCAGCCCAGCTACCACCACGCCCGGCCCAGGCAGCAGCAGCAGCCCAGCAGCCCAGCTTCCACCACGTCCGGCCCAAGCAGCAGCAACAGCCCAACTACCACCACGTCCGGCCCAGGGTGCAGCAGCAGCCCAGCTACCACCACGTCCGGCCCAGGCTGCAGCAGCAGCCCAGCAGCCCAGCTACCATCACACCCGGCCCAGGCAGCAGCAGCAGCCCAGCAGCCAGCTACCACCACGTCTGCCCAAGCAGCAGCAACAGCCCAACTACCACCTCGTCCGGCCCAGGCTGCAGCAGCAGCCCAGCAGCCCAGCTACCACCACGTCCGGCCCAGGCTGCAGCAGCAGCCCAGTAGCCCAGCTACCATCATACCCGGCCCAGGCAGCAGCAGCAGCCCAGCAGCCCAGCTACCACCACGTCTGGCCCAAGCAGCAGCAACAGCCCAACTACCACCACTGTCCGGCCCAGGCTGCAGCA
>NW_028151149.1:0-35830 GCF_964638095.1 Poromitra crassiceps | reverse complement strand
GATTTTTGCTTGATCTTCGTTAGTTGTTAGTTAGCAGCTTTACCCAATTGACACCAGTGGGCTATTAATTCAAGTATTGAACATTACAGTTACAGGACAGTTATGCTTTCCCTATTGTCAAAATATAAATCAATCTGAGCCTGTCACGACTGTTCGTGTAAAAGGCTAACCAATTAAATAACTATTCAGGCAAGCATCAGAGAAGCCTTCTCTAGCCAGGGTTCCAACACCTTAAACATCAAATTCAAGGAGATTACTGGCCCAATTCAGTCAAATTCAAGGGCCAACATGGCATAGTTTGAGACACTGATGATGTCATCAGTTATGTCATAAGACTGTACAATGTCTATGACATCATCAGTGGGACAAAGGATGAAACAGACAGTTTGCTGGCTCATTACTGATGACTCATCACTGATGACATCATGTCACTGATGACTCATGACTGATGACATCGTCACTGATGACATCACTGATGGCATCATGTCATTAGCTAATTAACCTAATTAAAAAATCCAGCTCTGTCAGGTCACTCGCACTGGTTCCCTTTACATCCCCTGAAAGGTTCAGCCCGATCGCACTTGAAACGGCGTAGCTGTGGCCGGACACAGAATTGAAACAAACAAACAAACATATAAATATCGCCCACATACTCAATTTTATAGATAGATAGAAGATAGATGAAAACTAGCAGGCTTTTACAGAGGCTCACAGACTTTTAAAATTAAAAAGAGAGGCTTGAATGTGTGAACACTTCTCACCGGTGCTGTTACATATTAAGTACAAAAAATTAGAAAAGAACTTCAATTTCTATTCTTGCTCAAAATATATAAATATAAATTTAAGCACTTTCAATGACCCATGTCTATTTATAAGGCCGTGATTTTTTTCTCTCTCTCTCTCTATCTCTTGACAAACTTTTAAGGACCCGTGGGAACCCTGTCAAGCAAACTAATGTCCATGGTACTCAATGAATGAAAGTTCAGCATGTTCATTGAAGCTATATGCCTCATAGTGTGGTCAGATACAACACAGTCTAAAAATCAATGGTAAGAAATGTCAGCCTGCGCTTTGAAATCAGTGGATCAACCAAAGGAAAGCTGACATTGAGTCTGAATGTGACAGATGTCTGCCGGGTGTTTTTGAACTACATGAGCAATTTCACACATTAAGAGGACTTGCTGGCCAGCATAAGCTAATGTATGTCGCCCACAGCCGCCACCGTGATGGTGACAGTCTCTCACCATCCTGACAGAGCGGTCCAGCTAGCTGTGGACAGTCGCACAAGCAGAGGAGACTTGTAAGCAAACTGGTCCTCACTGAAGTGACATTTAGCAGAGTTGCATGATATCCAGTGTGGACGCAGTGAGAAACCTTGTCTTTCGCTCATTGGTAATAGCTTGTTGATTATCCTCACGGTTCAGAATGACATGCCAATCAGTGCATTCACTAGAGGAGGGATAGGGCTAATACATTCTCATGGGTACAAATGTATTCATTGAATATGGCTTACTTTGGGGGTAACCGGCTGCAACCCAATTTTAGTGGGCACTTGCTAGACCCCCACGGATCAAAGATACTTTATAACCGACTGGAAGACAACTGTAACGATTTTGTTAATGATGAAGTTTTGCTTATTGGAGATTTTAACACTGATGTTTCTAATGATGATCATGCTGTTTAAGATGTTCACAAATTTTTGTCACAGGTTTGACTTACATGAGTTAATGAGCCTACTCGTCGTAGTGGTGTCTGACAGTTCTGATACTGTATCTCAAAGTGGGGTGGTCAATTATGGCTTGTGTGACCATTCCATGATATTCTGATCTAGGAAACTAAACAAAAAAGTTTTCAATCAGCATAATACAATAAAAAATCTGGTCTACTAAGAACTACAGGAAAGAGTATTTTGGGAGATATTTATGGCTTGCAACTGCACATGTATCAGAGGAGGCATGTGAGTCAGTCTACACACGCTCCCTAGATCGGCAGATGGGGTGGAGTAATGGACCTGCTTAGACGGGAAATTGGCTAAGTACAATTAGGAGGAAAGTGTGTGTGTGTGTGTGTGGGGGGGGGGGGGCAATTAGGCTACAGTAGGGGGACATTACATTAGAGAAAACGGAAGTGGTTGACACTAGTTTCCAATACCTTTATCACAGCTGTAGTAAATTAGCTGGTGGATAGGTGGATCACCTGGCTTCAATGTTGTTGGAGACACAGTAGAGGCAACTGTGAGCTGGACAGTCTCTCACAGGGAGAGGGTGGCCTTAAAAGTTATAGCCAAAGTCAACCAGCAAGTCAGCCAGAAAAGTCAAATTTCTTTCCCAAAAATTTCTAGACACACAAATGTCATAGCCAGTATCTATGGCATTAGTTCGCTTTACAGCAACAGTAGCTGGACTACACTCATTACATTAAAACGTGTGATCACTCAGTGGTAGCTATCAAATAACAAGTGTTTTTTTAGGCAGTGCTCACACTCTTTCTCTGGGAAAAGTAGTGTGGAAATTAATTGCATGAATCTCATTAGATACAGGACTGTTCAAAACCGCCCAGCTGCTGACATTATAAGTAAAGCACTGCCCCCTTGTGGCGCCAAGTTAACAAATAAAAATCAACTCAAATGTTTATTCAGAAGTTAGATCTTGTGAATACAAAATGATGTTTCAAGTGTATCCGGCAGCCTGTATATTCCACTAAATTTGTTTGAATATGTCGCCCCCCACCTTCTTCTCCTACTGCAATATCATCAAAGTATTATCCAACCCATCCTGCTCTAGTGCTCCACCTGTTTCTTTAACATGCTCACTGTCACAAACCAGACTAAATTCACACACATAAAACTGCTGCCAACATAATAGGTCTCACCCACTCCTAAACCTCCCAGAGCTCAACTGTAAGGCCATCACACGCATAGCAAATACAATAGAGCACAGGACACCACTCACCCACTTCACCATGCTGCCCTCTGGGTGCAGGACCGGTACAGCACCCTGAGGTGCAGAAGGGCACCTTTAGCAAAAGCCTGATACCTGCAGCCATAGCAGCCCTAAACTAGGTGACTCGCTGAACGAGTCCTCGGTCCTGCTCTTATCTGCCTGTCACCATTATGTCCCACTGCGTATACCTCATGTCACGTATGGCTACTGTCTCTGGTACTGTGTGTTTCCCCTTGTGATGTGCAGTTACAGTCTGCTAATATTGTCTGTGTGATGTGTGATTGTGTATTGCTGGCTCTCATATGTACAGTTTGTGGGGGGGGGGGGAATCCCCTCGGGGATAATAAACCAACGATATAAAAGTAGTAGCTGAAAGTATCTTTGAATATTACATGTTTGGAATGGCACATGTCAAGCCTCTGAAACACAGTGAAATGTTTTAACTCAACACCATTTTAACCCGAAATGCTCGGCCGCATAGAAATTATAGAAAGTTGATGACAGTGCATCTGGCCCATCTACCATCTATCAAAATTACTGACATTTAATTAGGCTCCATTTCAAGGCATATTATGACGCAATGAATCTGTATGGTGACAACTTGAGGAAAACATCCTCATTATCAGCCAGTAGCTCTTGGATGTCCAAGGTCAATGACTCTGAGGGCTGGTAAAATGGCTAATCATAGCCTTCACCTCTTTAAGGTTGTGAACATTCAAAGTCATAGTCAGTAAAAATAAAAATAAAATGAGCAGGTAAAAGTTTTGAATTGAGCCTTTACTGCTTTCACCCCCCCCCCCCCCCCCACCCATTACATTTCCCTACATCGGCAGTAAACTACCAGGTTCGGGTGTTTCTTCGGCTGACAGCGCGGTAATTATTTTTACTCCGGAGGGTTACACAGTCATGCATCACACCCCGGGCTTTGAATTCAGGCTTGTTTATTAAAAAAAGAATCCAGACAGCTCTTTAAATATTTAGAACACATGGAAAGGGAAAAATGTGGGCATTACAGTCATCAAAGCGTATGACTAAAACGAAAAAATGAAGACTTGTATGAACTCGAGATGTGTAGTTAACGAAAACGGCTTCCTCGACGGAGAGTAGAGATGCGGGGAGAGGGGAGGAGGAGGACGGGGGGCCATTGGGCAGCGGGGCTCCGTTCCTGACGCTGCTTCTGATCAGGATTCACACATGAATCACAGGCAACGTGGAGGATGTTGACGCTAGAGGCAACGTGGATGATGTTGACGCTAGAGGCCGGCTTGACGGCAGCAACTCTCAGCTGAATTTGGCTTTGGAGAAATCCATTTCTGGATGCTGAGACATAAACCTGCAGACAGCAGACACAAGTGGAAATGAGGCAACAGTAAAAATCTCATATCTCAGACACGACTGGCTTGATTTTGGGTTGTGCCAATCCGATACGCAGTATCGGCCCGAGACTGGCCAAAATCACCAGAGATTAAAAAAAAAAAAAAGTAAATCCTCTACGATCCATTAGCCTAAAACTATCACATAAATACTGAACTAAACTTTTAGCGACATGCCGTAAAGAGAGATGTGTCATGACACGAGTCACACAGATGAGCAGCATGTATCACCTATAGTACAGTACAGCTACCTACAGTAGCTACAACTTCTGTGTGTGAAAACGTTTAAATCAAAAGAAGCAGCAGTATTGCTTAACAGTCATATTGTGTATTTCTTCCTTTCGGGGAGTAAAATATTTGTTTCACAGTTTCAGCATGATGTTTAGATGGCTAACCAAAGATAAGTGCATCCTGAGGACCGATTCGCTTGGGAAGTTCTCAGCTGTCTGGGACCCGTTTCTGGCCTACTTAGACGAGGTTGAAAACGACAAGGAACTTGCCCAGCTGACTTTTCATGGACCCCTCACGTGGGATCCCACGCACATCTCTTACAAGCACATAAGCACTTGATGTGGCTGGTAGCACAGCGCTGTAATGTTGGAATGTCGATGATATAGAGAGGCAAAGTGACCGCCTACTTCCTGCTTCAGCACTGTACCAGAGATTTTCATCCGCCATTTATTTTCCCATACACATTTCGTAAAATGCGTATAAAAACGGTACAGATATATTTAGAAACAGGAGAGATCGCATAACATTTCACTGGGACCAAAACGTGGGGTTTAAAGAAAATATTGTTTCGATGTAGTTTTTTTAAGTTTTGGTCCAAGTGAAATGTTCTATGGTCTCTCCCGATTATAGCGTTAGCTGAACCGTTTGGTTCGACGAAGTAAAACTATTTTATACGCATTTTACGAAATGTCTATGGGAAAATAAACGGCGGATGAAAATCTCTGGTACAGTGCTGAAGCAGGAAGTGGCGTTCCACTTTGACTCTCTATATGTATTGTTTTGTTTTGTTTGAGCCTGTTTTTGTTTCGTTTTCTAAGTTCTGAAAATTGAAAAATCAAATATATATAAAGATAAGTGCATCCAGACCAAGGTATTATTAATAGCTTGTTTAAGAGCGGGGAAAAGACCATATCGGATTGGTATCGCTATCAGCAGATACTCAAGGTTGTGGTATCGGCATCGGACATGAAAAAGTGCTATCAAGCCACCTCTAATTTTGATGGAACCTTTCAGAAGGACACGTCTTGTCAAAGTGTTTCTGCACTGTCAAGAGTTCACTTATTGGTAACAAGATGCATCTAGGGTCCAAAATTAGCACCAGTCACACGCTGGTAAAATATGCAAGTGGCTGGAATATTCACTAGCCATTTGGCAGGTGGACAAAGAAAGTTATTTTTGGACTGTGGATGCATCATCTCTCCAGGTTTCATGAAGATCAGACCAGTAGACGTGCCCAAGATGTCACCTGAGTCTGAGAGCCAATAATATCTGCCCTACCATAATCACAGTAGTATTGTTTAGCCCTTATAAAAGCATAGAAGCTCTGCCGAGGCTGCTTTAACAAGCTTAGAGAGGAAGTAGGGGTCAACAGAGCAGCAGACACATGCTGTAAGGCTAGGCTGAACAGGAGTAACCTGCCTGTGGGGTTATCAGGGTTCATATAGACATTACAAAATGAAATTCAAGCACTTCAAGGATCTTGTGCGAACCCTGGGTTATTAACCCGCTGACGGTGATAAGAGAGACTGTCCTCCGCATCGCTCTCCGACAGCTCCCACATTATCCCACATCCAGGCCTTATCTCACTCTGACAACTGCTCCCTATAATCCCCGCTGAGAGATAGGTCACATAGATCATCACTGACTCGGAAGGGGCGCTCGCTGTTCCTGATGTACTTTATACTATTTCACAAATTCTACCTCACTATTTGAATGTTACGTCTTATAATAATCACTTAAAGAACAAACAACAAAACAACAACAACAACAACAAGGCTGCCTTATGAGAGGTCATATACAGTATATATATTCATTTCAAGAAAATCTGTTTTTGCTCAATATGCAAAGTTACGAAGAAAGGTGCTGTAAAAACTATAGATGATCTGATTAATGTGGTGGACAGTGAGTGGAGGTGAGTGGAGTAGATCTAATATCTAATCATATTCAATGCGTCTGGATGTAGTATGTGATTCTGGATGAGGTAACTGACAGTGCTTAGGGGAAGCTGGTACAAACGTCCTGCTGCTATCTTTTTATTACAGCAGTCTGGCCTTGAGCGGATATACTGTAGGCAACGCTGAAGGCAGGCTAGACAGTCAAGCTTTCAAATTCACCATTCTTATAAAAGCTGAAATACGCCATAAAGTCTCTATTAAACTAACAGCAATATAAAGTAGCTTCTGTTTGAGTTGAGACAATAAAACGCACAAGATGCAAGTTGGTGCACTTAAAAAGAAAAGGCTATAAAAAAGTCCTTGTAAGCTTCAAGGTGACAAAAGAACTGCACGGGTCCTTTCAACATAAAAATATATTTCGAGTGTTTCAGTGATGTTCCATGAGGGAGTAATATAATGTCAGGGACCTACTTTTTGAGAATGTCTTGTTTCTTCTGCTCTTCGGAGGTGGGCAGGCCCATCGATTTCTGCCTTTGGTCGTACATCATTTTCTCCACCATGCCACGCGTCTCTCCGTCCAGGTCCGAGAGCTGCTCAGGAAGAAATAGAAAGTAGAGAGAGAGAGAGAGAGAGAGAGAGAGAGAGAGAGAGAGAGAGAGAGAGAGAGAGAGAGAGAAATATATTTTCCATAATCTTTGTAACTTCTAAAACTTCAAAGAGTCCTCCACAGTTATAGCAAGTAGAAAGCTTTACCTTTGAGTTCTCCGGGCAGATTTTCTTGGTGTTGATTTCTGGATCTGTGGTAACCACCTTGTTCCACCACTCCATTTTATTAATCTAAAATTAAAGAATATGGTTTAACTAGCCAGCAATTCTTTCATCATCATCATCATACTAAAAAGGGAGCAAGTGGGCTCTGCAATTTTTGTCCCGGAGGTGATGTCACTCAACTGGAAGTGATGTCTTCAGTGAGATCACTTGAGCAATTGTGCATTGTGACATCACTGGTGATGTCATAGGCATTGTGACATCATCAGTGATGTCATAAGAGCTATGGTGATGTCATCAGTGATGCAAAGTTGTGACATCATCAGTTTGTGACATCATCAGTGATGTCATAAGAGCAGGTGAGCCCGCACATCGGTCGAGCTGCAGGGCAGGCTGCATATGCGAGCTGCAGGGTGGGCTCGGCCGTGCAAGGCACAATTATAAATACAGATATAGCCAGGAGATTTCTTATGTTCTAACCAGTATCATTACAAAAGACTCGCAGGGCTACAGCTAGAAATGTAAGTGATCCATCCATAGGCGTACGACAAACTTCTCAGGTACCTCAGGGATTTAAGGGAAAAAAGAAAAGATCTCAATGCCCCCCCCCCCCCCCCCCCCCCAAGGCAAAGTCATATTCCGCAGCGGGCAATTTCCCCCCCTGCTGCCTGTGCGGTCACTTCCCATAGGTTTTCATGTAAAAAACAAAAAGGTGGAGGCAGCTGAGAAAAAGGCACACTGTGGGGCTATATTATGATCTCTGATTGTTTTATTGCTAAACATAATTATTGATATATTGTCAAGAACGGAACAGTATTATTTTTTCTGTATGTTTGAATGAAATTATTTTATATACTTATTATAATTTGATGGGAGCTTACATCACAATGAGCACTAACAGCTGCAAAAAACAAACAAACAGTGTCGGTTCTAGATTTGGAGTCCGGTTGGTGTGGCTGCTCTTTACTGTCTCCTTGACCCTGACGCCCTCAATCTCTTGTTGCTACGATACTGATAGAATGGACAGTAACTCATCCATCTATATTATACAATGGCCTAACGTTACCTAGCATTCAGTTGTAACTGAATGGCTCGTGTGAAAATTACAATATTTACATCTGTTTACTAGTTAAATTCACGTGAACATGTTGCTTTAGCACTCACAAAAAAAGACATGTCTAGATGATGCTCTGTGTGTTTGTTTAATGTGGCCAAGCTTTCTGGTTGGGTGGAGTTTTCCTGTGATTGGTCCGAAGGTCCAAACAACACCCAGCCAGGAAGTTACGGCATTAAAACGAAATGAACCAGTTGTTTAAATGCTCCGTTTATATTTTTCTGAACTGGAACACTGTCCTCGGATTGACGGAAATCCGTTGCAGCGACGGAGAACTTTAATCCCTGGTACCTTTTCCAAGTGGACGGTGACAACCTTTCCATCCTCGATGAGCCAGGAGCTTTCTTCTACCTTCACCTCGTTGTAGAGCTGCCCTTCGATGACAGGCGGGTGGCCCTTCAGGCCGACCTTCATGGTGCGCCGCTGGATGTCCACCACCACGTCTTTACCCTTTATGCGGAACTTCACATCAAAAGGCACCACGAGCTGTTGGAACAGGTGACATTTGTTATTGCATACTAGATTTTGGCAAACTCCTTCGGCTTTTTGTTGATGGCCATTGTCTTAAATAGCAAAATAAGATGTGGTGGTTGGAATCACCAGGAGTTGCTGGTCGGCTCCTTTGTTGAGCTCAATTAACTGGACTGCTAATCTAAGGGTGTGATCACACTTCCAATTCACTTTTATTGTTCCAATCTATAGTTGACAATTTTACTTTCTTGCCTTTGTGTATTTGGTTGGGTTCACACTGGCCAATAACAAGTGAAGTGAATGAGGGCTTGTAAACAAAAGCTGGATGGATTCACAAGTAGTTTGTTTACTGGACAGAGTTTGGTAACCTGCAGTCCCTTCACATTCACATGAAGAACTCAGAAGTTTTTTTTCTCCTGTCGTGCGAACACCATTTAAATGAATTTGCATACAAGAAGGGGATTCTGTGAGTTGTGAAAAATTGCAGTTAAGATGTGAAGCTGTGCTAGGATGTGAATATTCACAATTTACTAAATGTTCACATGAATGGAATATTTTGACTTCTGTTAATTAATCAGACGGTTTTCAGAACAGGAGCACAAAATAATTTGTATAATTTTTCTCTGTGGCAGTTACATGTTCAATAAGTGCTTCTTATAAGCAAATAAAATGTCGTACGAAAATATTTTTATAAATATATTATATAGATGAGCTCATATTGATTGATGAGCTTATATATATATATATATATATATATATATATATATATATACACATACATACACACACGTGTATATATATATACACAAACACACACACACACACACACATATATATACACATACTGTATATACACACATATATATGAGCTCATCAAAACACAGATCCAAGATGCCAAAGCAGTTTTCAGAAGTTATACCTCAAAGCTTTATTTTGAAGCCAAAGAAGCAAAGGCACTCACATCCAGTTCAGACAGGCTCTGTGTCCACTTATAGTTGGGCAGGTCGGCTCCGTTGCCTGCATTAGGCTTCAGCTTATCTTTGTCCTTCTCATCCTCCTCTCCCTCCGACTCCGACTGAGGAAATACAGACATTTGGAAAAATAACTCAAGTGGCCCAGATTCTACTTGTCATCAACATCGACCTCTTTTACCAACCACATAGCGTGCTTGACAAAATACTTCAAAATTTACTTCAAAATAATCCACACTCACCCCCTTCTCTCCTTCCTCTGCCTTTTCAGATGGTTTTTCTGCATTTGTTGTCACAACGTCCTTTTTCTCATCTGGTTTATTTTTCTAAAATGCACAGTACACACATGTGTCAATACACAAGTTACACAAGTTACAACACAATAAAGGCTCGGTAGGTAACATTTAAAAAAAATTATGATAACAGTACCCTTAAAGTGATACTGATGCCAATCGAGTACCTCAGTCTATACTTTTTTCCCCCAGACGCCACAGGAGTGTAGTATAGCAGCTATAGTTATACTTTTGAATGTTTTGATGACATCTCGGCTCGCTGAACTGCCAGCTCGTCACATACACCGCGCTCGACTTCACCACAGACTGTATGGGTTATAGCTGCTGCGGTAGTGGGCCAATCACACGTCGCATTAAATCGAACAATGCTTGCGGTGATTGTCTGTGAGCAAAACCATACAAGATCTAGATCTAGATCTGTACAAAAAGGATCGAATGCAGGTGGCATTTGACTGGAGGAGTTTCGATACTACTTGGAACTGGGTTATTTCAGTCGATTGAGTGCCCTAAACAATGCAGTGATAAGTGAATCACCTGATGTGACACAGAACATCAAAGCATCCAGATTTCACCTGGTCAATTTCAGACTGAAGTTTCTCTGCTTCTTCGTCAGTCAGTTCCCGGATTTGTGGACCATCTTCTTTTTTGTTCTTCCTCTTCTCTTCCTCTGCCAGCTTGGCGGCTCTTTCGGCCTTCTCTTTCTTCTCCTTCTCCTGTCTGATCTGCTGTTCTCTGTGGACCTTCAGCGCTTTCTCACTGTGGTGGGCAAAGGCCTCTTTGACTAGCTGAAAGAAAGAGATGGTGAGAATTGGTGGAACAGCAGAGGGGGTTCTGTCACTGCTGCTTAGTATATAGACTGTGTGGACGGTGTGTCACATGTCACTGGAGCTGCACACGGCACTGCTTCACCTTCTCCGGGGCACCTGGTTCTCCACCAGTGAAGAAGTCGGTTTTGCGGCGGAGGAAGCTGAAAAATGTGCTCACCAACTGTCGGGAGAACAAAATAGGTTATCACAAATGAGACTCAAGCTTGATACACTTCCTTCCCACCTACAGTATCACTCTCCACATAGGCTACAAGTATACAGCGATTTGCTGATCGTTGAGCTGTCATTGGCTGTTGTGCTCTCTCATAGGCCTTCTTAGCTCAATGTGGCTGGTTGCCTAGGTAACCTGTGGTGGATACATTTTTGTTTTAATCTCTTTCCCCAAAAAACTTGTATTGCTTGAAAAGTCCTTGACATGTGAAAACAGCACTCTTTGTGCGTCTGTGAGTGTGTTCTTGATCAACTTCTGGCAAACAGCTTGCAGGAGCCGAGTGTGTGCTAGAGATGGAGATGGAAATTAAATTAGTTGATTGTAAATAAAATGATCCAAATCTTGGAGGCAATTTTTGCCCCTCGATCACGGTTTTTAAGGGCATTCTGAGATTTCTTGGGGTATTTTTGCTCTTGCCACTGGATACATTCCTACACTACCTCACACACACACACACACACACACACACACACACACACACACACACACACACACACACACACACACACACACACACACACACACACACACCTCTAAATACTGTACGTCCAATACAATAATTCCTGTTCTGTATCTACCACCTTCATGGCTAGTTTGCTCATCAACACTTACAGTATAACAACCAGTAACGTGGACTTTATTGAAATAAAGTGAAACTAGAAATGTCGGCTATGGAATGCATATTTGGATTTACCATGTAACGTAACCGTTACGGTTTCTATATTGACTCGTCTTTGGATGAAAATGCTGGTTGGCAAGGTACGCCTGGTAGCAGGTAGCCTCAACGTTAGCAGGCAAGCTAAAGTAAGCTAGCCACACATCTAGGGTTATTTACCTCATGCACACCTCCTTCATGCTGCTGCGCCATCATAAGCAACATCCCGTCATACTTATCTTCATCATCAGCCATATTGCTAGAATAGTTGAAGAAAATATCAAATGTTCAAATGGCTATGCAAAAACTATGGTTAGCAACAACAATGAGGCCAGAGCAGAGTCACGCTAGTACACTGTACACACACTTCCTGGAAACAAGCACCGCCTACATTTTCAATGACAGGCAGCCAATGACAGCCCGTGGGTAGGTGACCTCAGGAAACAGAATTTGAGAGAGAGAGATTACAATTTAAAAAGACATTGCATCTTCAGAAGATACATCACATTTAATGAAACGTGAAATTCTTTCCCACAAGTCACACTTTTATTTGTCTCCTAGTAGGCTATATAAAAATAAAAATTAATTGACATAACAAAAATGCTGAAATTCTTTAACACACTAACTCATTTGCCAACCGGTGACTGTCATAGTGGAACAGTGGGAAAAGCTTTATATAATTATATTATAAAAGGGAGCATGTGGGCAATGTTTGTTTCAATTTTGCCCCAGAAGTGATGTCATCTGTGATGTCACTTGAGCAATTGTGCATTGTGACATCACTGATGATGTCATAGGCATTGTGACATCATCAGTGATGTCATACGAGCAATGTGATGTCATCAGTGATGCGAAGTTGTGACATCATCAGTTTGTGACATCATTAGTGATGTCAAAAGAGCAGGTAAGCCGGCGGGCAAGGGAGCAAGTGAGCCCACACAGCGGTCGAGCTGCAGGGCGGGCGAGGCGCGAGATGCCTACTATATACCTACATAAATGTGCAAAATGAGCTCAACCATTGTGATTGTTAAAGGACATGGTAGGTAGAGGATTAAAGACTTGTTCGGATTTGTAGAGTATGCACACAATTTTATAGCATGGAATTTCCAAAATAATGATACTGTTCTACAAAAATGTTGTTTTAAAAATAAGCTAATGACAGATCTAACTGTCCCAGTTTGCCACTTTTCCCAACCTGAGTTGAAACAGACAAGCACCATGACACCTGCCTGCCCTTCAGAAGTTGGTCATGCCATTTGTGAAATATTTCCAAATACTCAAGATAACTGGACAAAGCCTTAATACACCACACGTGGAGGCAACAGGTCAAAAGGAACAGAATTGTGAGGGAAGTCATGTCATCATAGGACAAGTTCCTGGAAAATATCTGTTCTATATTTTATGAGGTAAAACCAAACCACCACAAAGGCACCTCATACCCACTTTGGTTGGTCCCACCTAGTGCTCCTAATACAATTTTCAAATATCACCTAAGTTATAAAAGAAGACGTACTCTTAGAAATGTGCTAAGAGTCAAGCATTAGCAAAACAAGACAACCCATTACAAAAAAAAATCAGAATTCTGTTACACATGACAATACTTTGTTTTTCAGATGAATTTAATGCTACTTCAGACTGTCTATTGTCACACTGATATGATTAGGAAGTGATATCCATGCAATGACCGACAGCACACTGCTCTCTGTGGACCAGATACTTAATTGAAGAGTTAATTAAGGAGTGGTTACTGTGTTAAGTGGAATGCTAAGCTGAATTATTACATATTGCTTGTGTGTTTCAATACAAAAGCACTCTCTTGCTGGGGTCTTGATCTGTTTGAGTTTGAGTTTCTCCAAGTCTGTCATTTTCGGTCAGGTAATCCTGGTGAAGACGGGATTTGTGGCGAGAAATGAAAAGAGCTTCAAGTCGAACAATTTAGAAATCAGGTGTTGGAATTCTTTCTCAATACTGTTATGACCCATACAAAAACGGATTCTGACTTTATTAAATGTAGGTCCAAACTAGCACATAAGGTGAAAGTTATTGACCCGGTCAGTCAGTCCTTGGTAGACTGGTACAGGCTGAGTTAATGACTGAGGTAAACATGATAAATGTCATTCACCCTGCCAGCTCCTGTATTCCCCGTCCCTGTGCAGCTGAGCTGAATGTGCCTTATCGCCTCCACGTGGAGGGAACCCTGTCAGCATGAGCAGTCCAGGGTCACTGTGTGAGTCTAGAGAGGCGGGGCCAAGGCTGACTCGTCATGGCACAGCCTAGGTGATATCTTGTATAAATAGGGCCCGGCCGTCTGGACTGCTGTGTAAAAAGCCAGAGACTGGTCACACCGGCTGGATCCGAGCTTACCGACCAGATTTTCCCTGTAAAAGCAATCTCACCGAGGATACGTCCTCCGCTATGTTTCCTCTGGAAGATAAGGTCACGAGCTGCACTTGCACAGGATACCGGGAACAGCATCCTCACACCATCCTCTACAACATATTGAGCTGGAGGGACAGCAACTACCTGGACAATGACACACTGCACCAGAGTGCCTCAGCGCACAACTGTCACTGCGCGCAGAGGAGGGCCGTCTGCCTGGAGAACCCCAAGGCTACGTGCCAGGTCGCTTCCAGTGTGCTGGTCAAAACAGTTTGCTTCATGAGAAGCGTACCATCTTTTGGTCACCTTCCATCCGGAGATCAGTTCTCCTTGTTGAGAGACTGCTGGGTTCCGCTCTATGTTCTGGGACTCGCTCAAGAAAAGATGGTCTTCGAGGTGACGGACGTGCCGCATTCAAGCATGCTGCGGCAGATCCTGCTGGGACAGGGACGGCCCGAGAAGGAAGGTCAAAGGTCACCGCCAACTCTCGTTCGAGTCCACAGACTCAAAATGTGCTTGCACCAACTGTGGAATCTGGATCTCAGTCCAAAGGAATACGCATACCTGAAGGGTGCCATGTTGTTTAACCCAGGTAAAACACTTGCCTCAAAAATCCTGTTACACATCAACTGGATACAAGCATTAACAAAAGGTTATCTTCCTCTGTACAGATGTTCAAGGCTTGAGTGCCTTGGTGTTGGTTGAAGGTCTCCAGCGTGAGGCGCAGAGAGCTCTCCAGGAGGCGGTCCTGCTCCTGCACCCACAGGACACCGCTCGCTTCAGCCACATCCTCCTAGCAGCCTCCGCGGTTCAGACCGTCAGTCAACACTTGGTCACCGAGCTGTTCTTCAAGCCGGTTATTGGCGACGCCGACCTGTTCGATTTATTAAGAGACATGTTATTTGGCCAACAAGATTACAGATGAAAGCTCCTGCGAGAAAGACTTTTGCGAACGACGACTGTGCGAGTGTTTTGTAATTTTATACAGTGAAAAATATGTTGACAAGTGCATGAAATACACATTTATCCTTTTCTGCTTGACAGTTTCATTTGTTTGAATTTTTACGTTGAGCAAATCAACAATACTATGAAAGATTGAGTAGGCCTGTGATGCTAAGGGAGGGAATTGTCACTTTTGCATGCTTTGACTCCCTCATGTGGCTGTATATGGCAAACAATAAGCAAACAATAATGTATTTTCTGTAAACATTATTTTATTTTATTTATTTATTTTAAAGAAGAAAGAGTGAGAGGCAAAAGCTGTTAACAGATGGGATTATGTTGCATGTTTCAATACAAACACCTGCCAATACAATCTTTGCTCAAAATGGAAAGTACCATAAATTACCCTGTTGGCCCAAGCATCATACACATTATCATGAAAATATAGTGAATGATTGAAAAAAGGCTCTGCTTTAGTGAATTCAACCAGCGGAGAGGTATGCCGTTAGATTGGTTATGCCTATTCCATGACACAAACACATTGACTACTTCCTAAATACCTACTGTAACTAAAATTGATTCAAATTGTTTCCTTCTTTGGTCACAACAACCAGAATAACCAGTTTCACCCTGTTTTATTATACACATTATCATCACACTAAAAGGGAGAGAAATCAGCAGTGTTGAATGAGTTAGAGAGCCCCTAAAGTCAAAAACGTGCTTTTCTTCTTGTTCCTTCAGTTGGATGTTTGAGCTTCACTGTGCAAAATGACGTCTGTGCAGAGTTTTACACCAGAAGGCTGTTTTCACATTCATCTGCTGAAAGTGGAAAGTTTCTCTGTGCTCACTGAAAAGGGAATTTCCTACAAGCATGATTTGTGACATCACAAATAGTTTCAACCAATCCCTGTCCAGTATTCAGCAGTTAAAGCTGCAGTAGGCCGTTTTAGACGGCATCATCAATGGAATGTTAACCATAACATAGAGTAGTTATGTTCTGGCTTTTTGTGAGACCTACAACCAAAAATTATGATAAAAAAATATTTCCTACTGGAGGGGAAGGATTTGAACAAATTTAACTTTTTTTTGTGTGGAGGGGAACCATCAGACACAAATTATTATTCAAAGTAGAATATTCTATACATCTTAAAACATGACTTTAGGGGGTCTTCAAAAGGTAACTTTGATTCATATTAGCGAGACAAATATTAAATCGTTATTTCTCACTGGAGGAGGAACCTAATGCACGAGGGGAGGTATCTCAGAGAGCAGAATCTGAAATAAATATCCTTGGCCATGACCAACACTAAACCATAAGCGAATGCTGATAAGGAAGGAACAAAGTAGAAGGAATTCAACTGACTCAGCTGGCAAAATTCCCATCATGGGCACGGGAGCAAACATAACAAGCAGTTGGAATAAAAACGGAGTCGGCCTAGGCTGGGATATTCTCACTTAAAGGTCAATTCAATCCAGTATTCAGTCATCTTGATGTCACTGCAGGCAAAAATCAAGCCAGCTCCAGTGTGTAGAAAATCCAGTGCCAGACCTCACAGAGACCCCCCCCCCGCCACTGTGGTCATTCCTCATAGACATGGCCTGTTGCCTGGTCTATAACCCCAATCTGACAAGTCTAGCTGCATCTGAACATCTGTAGCTTGTCCCAAATTTGAGACCGAGTTGTACCCAAAATAGCAAATGGCCACATACAGTATTGGGAATTATTTTTCACATTGTTTGTTAATTATCCATGTCATTTATATGCAGCTCTTTAACTACACGATTTTTTATATCTTTTCTTCGTGGAAAACAGTGGTTACTTCATGGCGTACCAGTAGCGATCATAAAAATTCAAAACCAATAAAAACCATTACAGATTGTTGAACAATCCCCCGGCGGCCCTCCCATCGTATAAACCTGCTTTTCTCTCCTTAACGGATACTGCTATCCCATCACTTATCACCGGAGGCCACCTTTGAACAGTTCAGTCCCACCCCCACATCCTGTACAGTACGTCAGCTTACGGAAGCAAGATGCTCTCAAAATGCCATTTCATTGTGACTTCAAATTCACAATCACTGAGGTATATACAGAGCTTCATCATCATTAGTATAAAATGGCCTTTCTCAGGACAATTAGACACTTAGTCATTTAAAACGGGAATACATACAAGTTGTCCATTGAGGGGTTGACAGAATCAGAAAACATGAAATATTTTTTGCTCATGAATCCGGAACATACATGTGATAGATAAATAAAGGCAGGTGTAAAACACAGCATTGAATACCAATCTACAATCACACGGAATCATTCATGATCAAAGATATACATAAGATGTGCCGATCATTACGATTCTCTGTGTTTTCCGAGTGCATTCCAGAGCCCAACCCAGAGGTCCATTGCGTGTAATACAGCACAGAAATCTGACTGATAAAAAGTAGTCCAGCAAAAATGGGAGTCAGGTTTCCTAAACACAAGTCAGCTCTCCTTCAAGGACAAAGGGACTATTAATGGTAGTCATCGACAGGCCAATCTGGACACAGAGAGTCAGAATCAGTCTGACGACTAATAAGACTCTGGGCCAGACGTCCGATATCCGCGTCAGGGCTTCCGCTTCCATTGTTGTTTAGAGTCTGACAACGTTTGTTTATAGAGAAGAGGCGAAATGTCCCCTGGGCCTAAAACACCTACAAAAAGTATTGATCAAACAACTCCAGCTGCATTCTCGCGTCAATCGCCAAAGTGACCGCCTACTTCCTGCTTCAGCTACAAACCAGCTTCCTAAAAAATATGAATGGTGGTGAACGGCGAGAGACAATGCTTTTTTTGAATTGTGCCATGAAGACCACATGTAAATTGTGTCTATTTAAAAGATAACTATGCATGTCAAGAAAGTCACAGTTTGTCGGAAAACTGAAACGTAACGTTTAGATTTGATGAAACTGCTCAATGAACTACATCTCTCGTCTCGCACAATATACAGTAGGTCACCAACATGGCCTGGCGGGAGAGACGTCACTTACGCGACTGGTTGTGTGTGGTCTTTCTGATTTATAACTTATAGTGCAACAGTTTTATGACACACTGTGACTTTCCAGACTTGCAAAGTTCTCTTTTAAATTGACAAACATAATGTGTACCTCATGGAACAATTCAACGGGGGTAAAAAAAAAAGATTGTCTCTCGCCGTTCACCATTTATATTTTTCTCGCGGCTGGTTCGCATAGGGCCCGACCGGAAAGGGAGGGACTTTGGCTCCCTATGACTGCGGCGAGTCCGCGACGACGCACGGAAGCGGAAGTCTTGGTGTGGACATCCTCCGCTCTACACTGCAAAGTGCAAACCCCCGAAATATCGGGCGTCTGTCCCAGTCTAGACTCTGGGTTCCCAGATTGTTGACAAGACAAGAAGCTGGGAGCAACACGTGAGTCAGACTATCCTTCAAATATAGACAGAATATTTATCAACCATAAATACATACACACAGAGCCCTGAGTACACTTAAGTCCTTCAAATTCAGACCTTCAAATTCAGACCACGTGACTCACTGGTCACATTTTTTCTTCTCCAAAGAAAAGCTGTGGTCTCTGTTAAGAGTGTGGCTAAGCCAGAGACTCCTGTGCAATCTGTATCTCCTTCCAACGTCCCCTATGTGACCTTGCGGACGCAGCATAAGAAATTCAAGCATAGATCACCCGTGTGGAGGAGGAGTCATGTTCTCACGTACGTGTGAATGAGGGGGACACCTGAAGAATTAGTCTCCGTGTGCGATGGCGAGGAGGCGGTGGGAGAACTGGAGGTGTGACCTATAGGAAAACAAAAAAACAACCATAATCAGTCAGCAACAAGCGTGAATTTGCAATATCCTATAGAGGCTACTGTAAGACAGGCTATCAGCACGATGCGTGGCGTTCACTCTTGGCCATATGCCAAACTCAAGTAAACATGGTTATTGTTGCCTTGTTATCTGCAAGCTGTTCTCTTCATAGTTGGGTTTCCGTTTGGCCATGGTTAGGTGTAGCGGTGCCTGGCGGAGATCTGCACTCTACTGAGTGCACTTTTCTAGTTTGCTTTTTTTTTTTTAAGTCATTTGAGAAAACAGATGATTTTTGTCTGCTACTTGTCTCCGCCAACAAAAACAGTTCCCTCAGGATTGCATTACCAAGTGTTGCCAAACAACAGGTAACCTTGCAGCCTGTAGTCTCCAAATGCAAGCTAGCTAAACTAACGTCAGGTACTTTGAGGTTAGCACAGATGATTTCAGATTACCGTTCATAATTAAGGTCATATGTCGGTCAATATAGCTGTCACTACTAGGTGCGAATGCTGTTTGAATGCTCCCTAATCAAGGTTACATTAGAACTGTGAAGCGGAGTGATATACATACAATGAACCATCCCATGCTGTTCTAGTAAATAGCATGGAATGCCTCTTGTCCAATCAAATTCCTCGGCCGGAACGATTGACTGTTGTATAATCTCTTATATTTGCACAAAGGTCTGTGTGCTCCAGTGACTTTTTCCTGTTCTGCTGCCCTGGAGATCTACAGTATCAGTGCCATGTGGGCAGGAGGCAGTAAACAAGACTACCACTGTTGTCAAACACACGCTTGATAACCATGTCTCGCCCAACCCTAACTATTGGAGAGGAAAAAGTGACTGATGCAATATATACAGTAGGCTACATGTATGTATGTATGTATGTACAGTATGTACCGTAAATTCCGGACTATAAGGCGCACCGGTCTATAAGCCGCACCTTCAAAGTTGACTATTTTTTTCTTATATAAGCCGCACCGGACTATAAGCCGCGGGTGTTTTAATGGTATTTTTTGTTTTTTTTTACAGTGCACACAGTGTCCGCGGTGTGGTGAAAAGAGGGCAAGAGAGGAAATTAAAACAGAAGTGGATTTATAGTTAGAAAGAGTGCTAAAGAAGAGAGAATTCCGTTTTTTATTTTTTTATTTTAGTTACTCACAGTACTATTGACCAGTCCAACTCAAAAGATATTCGGCAGTTTCACTTTGAGCTCTTGTTCCGCCGCTGTCCATCAATGGTTATGACGAGTCTCGCTGGGTACAGTACGCCAAAGCGATATCCATTGACTTTAAACTTTTCGATGATGCTGTTGTATGTTGCGCGTTTCTGTTGCACCAACGCGGAGAGGTCCTGCCGGATGAAAAAGCGCGTACCCTCCCAGGTGAGGGGCTTCTTCCCCGCAGCCTGGAGGATGAGTTGACGGTCGGGCCAGCGGAGTAGGCAGATGAAGATGGCCCTCGGTGGCAGGCCGGGGTCTGGACGTGGCCGAGGCGCCCGGTGTGCCCTGTCCACCTCTGGTGGTTTCTCGCCTTCCTTCAGGTCCAGGATGTAACACAGGATTTTGCCACGAAAGCGTCCATGTCACCAATCTCAGCTCCCTCTTTTACATTGATCAGGCGAATGTTATTTCTTTTACTCCTGCTGATTAAGTCATCAACCTGCGTGTGCAGGGGTTCGATTTGTTTTTGCATTTTATCCACTTTCGGACTCACTGTGTTGTTTTTGTCCTCCAGTGCGCTGATGCGCTTTTCCGCATTAGAAACTGTTCGCTTATTTTCTTTAGTGAGTGAGTGGATGGACTTCTGCACGTTTTCAAACTTGTTTTCAAGCTGCTCAAACCTCTGAGCGATGTCGGACTTAATCGATAGTGTTTCACGGAGTAAAAGTTTAGCCCAAGCCGTGTATCTCCAGCCTCCAGCAGGTGAGTCATTTCCTCATTCATGGCGGTGAGGTGATTGCTTCGTCTTTTTCTTTCTGCTTACCTGTGTTGTGTTATGTTATGTTATGTTATGTTGTTAAAAGAGGGCAAGAGAGGAAATTAAAACAGAAGTGGATTTATAGTTAGAAAGAGTGCTAAAAAAGAGAGATTTTTTTTTTTTTTTTAAGCCGCACCGTTATATAAGCCGCAGGGGCCAAAAAAGGCCAAAAAACGGGCTTATAGTCGGGCTTATAGTCCGGAATTTACGGTATGTATGTATATATATATATATATATATTAGGGGTGGGGGAAAAAATCGATTCACCTAAGTATCGCGATTTTTAATGTCACGATTTTTTGGATCGATCTTTTATTCCAGAATCGATAATCGCAAATTAAAAAAAAAAAAAAAAAAAATTTTTTTTTTTTTTTTTTTGGGTGCTTGCAGTCAGGCCACTCACTGAACAGCAGGCCAGGCGCCGCCTACTGGTTTACTAGTGGTTTTATTACTTTATTAGTTAGTCTGAAGTAATAATTACACTTCAGGGTTAAAGTGGGTGCATCTCATTGTAAAATTGGACCCAAATCTGGCTTCAAACGGCCCAAATTTCACGCGCGTTGGCCCATATCGGCCTGGCCTGCTTGGTATCTAATGCCCGGCCTGAATTATGATCCCAGTCCGCCCCTGTTTTTAACTATATCGCCCAGCCCTACTCATGATATATAATATACAGTCTCTAGTGTATGATTCAACTTTTCCCATGTTCTAATCTAGTGTAAAAAAGCAAACAAACTGAAAAAATAAAAGAAAAAAATAAACAAAAATCGCAATAAATCGTAATATCGAATCGCAATAATCGTAGAATCGCAATAATCGTGAATCGCAATATATATCGAATCGGCACCAAAGTATCGTGATAGTATCGAATCGGGAGATAAGTGAATCGGCACAGCCCTAATATATATATATATATATATATATATATAGCTATCTATATAGCCATCTAGCCATTTTAGCACACCCAAAACCCATATAAGATAAACATCTTCACACCTTCTCATGCGGGTGCCGAGTTTTGTGAGTTCTTCCTTAGAACCTCAAAAACAGCTTCCTGTTTCATGGCGAATAATGGGTCGCCATGGCAACGGTGTTTGATGAAAACTCAAAAGCTTCACTAATTGAGCATCATCAAGGTCTTAAGAGTTTAAACAATCTAAACCATGCGGGTTTACTTAGGGCGACCAGCCGCATATTTGACCGCTTACAATACGAGACTAGACAGACGAGAGAATATGAATATGCAGCCTACGTTGAGAGTAATATTGTGGAGAGGAAAAAAGTGATAAGATTTTTTATTTTTTAATCCAAGCACTTTGAAGTACTTTCCAGACCCGTGGCAACCTTGGTTGGCAATGTTATCCGTTTTGGGGAGCTCTGATTGATAGCATAAGCCTAGTATTCTCAGCTAAATAAAAATAGGAGAATGTTGAAATAATTTTCCAGAACATTTTACTTTTTCTCTCATTTTCCATGTGTTTTCCAACCTTGCAAGGCAGCTGGATTCGCGCAAGATCATGAGATTAGATCACACAAAACCATTTGGCAGCGTCAGGTTATGTGTTTTCCATGACTGGAAAATTGGTCAACTCTGTTTCCCAGGTTTTCCAGGATGCGTCGGAACCCTGCATCACATCACACATTCATACATTCAATAACATCCACATTTCTTACCTCCGTTGTTTTTCCACAAGTCCCTGGCGCACTTGTCAGAGGGGCTCAGTTCTGATATTTGGATGTTTGGATTTGATTTGTAGTCATCTTGAAGAAACAATGAAACAAACAAGAGTAAGCCAGACCAGTTGTTGACAGAAAAGTCTATGGTGTTTCTCCTGAAGCAACAGCAGTTTCTGACATTGTTGCACAACTGCAGGTGCACGCTCTAACAAAGCATCAGCATTTGCTACTGAGTACTTCCTAATCATTTGCTGGTTAATAACAAATTACCATGATACCCCGGGGAAGGGTGTGAGGTAGAGTTAGACCAATTTGGGTTTGAAGGCCAATACAAATATTTTTTTATTTAACCTGTTGATATCTGATATTTTCTGCAATCTCACTAGTCACTACTATATAATAAGGCGGAGGGGTGCGCCGTGCGGTGCACAATTGCTCAACTGCGCATGCTCAGAACGGTGCAAATGTGCAGCGCTAGAAATGAGTGTATGAAGCCCGTGATATTTCTAGTATATTTATTAGTATTTTTAATTTGTTTTCACTTTTTTGCATTTTCAGGTCCCAAGAACGCCGTTCTCATGTAAAAGGAAGGCACTAACGCTAAAAAAAGTTTGCCGTTTATGCAGGGAGCGTTGCCGTGTAAACAGGGCCTAAGTGTTCAGTATTTCCCCAGATTTGTATTCTTGTCCGGGTGGAAAAACATTTGGACCACTGGAGTGTGAAAACGGCATTGAAACCCAGCCTAATAATACTATTAATAATAATAAAACACTACTTAGCCTACTTGTGGAATCTGATCAAAATATCTCATTTGAATCAATTCAGGTTAGGGGCTTTCCATAGACAAACAGTGAAGTATTGATCAATTCTACAATAAATATGGAATCAATCAAACACTGCATCTATGATATTAAGGTGGACAACACTGATGACGAGTCAATATTGGATGTTTAATAAAAAGTCAATGTATCAGTCTGATGCTAATGTGAGGTCAAACTTACTGTTGTTGCTGAATGAAAAGGAGTTGCTGTCCCTCATGGTGTCGTTGCCGCTGTCTGACAGCGTCCTCTCAGTCCTGGAGTTGGGGACCCTCCTCTTGGAGGTCTTTCGCGTGCTGATGCGGATGATGCCGCGCACCAGCCGGCACTCGGCTTCCTGCTCGTCCAGCTTGTGCTCTTCCGCCAGCGAGTTGATGAGCTGGTTGATCTCCTTGCTCTTCCTCAGGAACACAGAGTCCGAGGTGCACCTGGCCAGCTCTTCGATCTGGTATTCCGAGTAGAGCTCCAGCAGCTTCTTTGCGATCAGGGTGTCCACGTCCCCGTCGCCGCCGTCTTCCCAGTCGTAATACCCCATAGAGTCATGGAAGGACAGGTGGCTGGGCTGTTTCTGACCTGCAGGCGGAACCACGTAGGATGGAGCTGCACTTATGGCATCCAGGTACTCTCTCTGTGTGTCCACTTTCACTCCACCGATGTGGACGTCCTCTAGCCAGTCCACGCCGTCCTCCTCCTTGTTGTCTCCCGGGTTCACGTCCCGGAGACTGATCTTCTCCGGTTCGTCTGGGGAGCTCTCGCCGGGTGCCAGGCACGGGGCGAGCACAGAGCGCTGGCAGACCCTGTACAGGCCACACGTCAGCACACTGCACACAAAGGCCCTGCAGCTGCCTGGAGAGGCGCAGGGACCGCAGGTTTGAGCCCCAGAGGCCGGCTCAGCCGAGCCAGGAATGAAGCCAATGGTCTCAGACTCCTTTCCATTAGCGTCTTTCAGGTAGGGTTTGTGGACGGTTGTCTCAGTGTTCTGGGTCCAGTCTTCCACTGGGTCAACACAGCGCTCCTCATAAGAAGACTTTTGGCTGCTACCCTGGCTGGGTCCATGACTGGACCCGCCGGGCCCTGAGCTGCGTCTCGGACTTCCAGTGGTGCTGGCAGACATCGCTTACTGGCTCTAAGGTCTAGACAGGTATAAGAGAAGTAGTCTGTTGAAATGTCAGTGTTAAGATACAGTGTTGCAATGAAATCACAAAACAACATGCTTGGGCAATAAAAAAATCTGTTGCAGCCACCTCAGGCTATCTCTCTCTTTCAAACTAAAATGAAACTATTATCCCCAGGTGCCAGGCCCAACTGGTTCTCTTGAAGATGTCTTCACAAAGTAAAAAGACGTTTGACCACTCAAATATCAGTCTCACAGATTGTGTCATAGAGATCTGTAACATTGAACTGCAATACACTGTCTGATGAAGAAAAACAGCCTCTATGTCGAAAGGTAGAAAATGATCCCATTCATACACAACCAGATCAACTGCATGCAAACAAGGCCCCCGTCACCTGTGTTTACATTGGCCCCAATACGTGCCTGTCACTACCAAGTGAAGGTTACGCCAAACAACACTAACAAAATAATTTAAAATGTTCCCTTATCGCCAAGAGGACACATTAATTATCATATTATTATTTATTTATAACGTTACACATGAGCAATCAAAGAGCACTTCGCTAAATAAAATTCGGTGGTGGGTGACATTTATAGGATTTGACGGGGCTCGTATCGGAGCCTGTGTTTACAATACCATATTATACATTTTGTCACTTTCCCCCCACATTAAAACTATTGGCCCCGCTTTAACTTGATAAGGTCAGACATTGGACTAAATTACATTCCGTTTCGTGCATCAAATTATTTTCACTTTCATGTAGGCGCCCTGCTCTTTCCTCCATTAGAGGTGACGTTAACGAATTTCTTACTAAAGATTACTCACCGGGCATACAGTGGTCACGGTTCGTCCCCAAACTATCTCCCGGATTAACGCAATCTCCCCCGCACGAGAGTAAACATTTTTAATCCAATGTGCATGTTCAGAGTGTCAACGCCACTCCAAAATGCAAGAGAAAAAAGTTTCGCTGGAGTTTTCGCCCAAATCTTCTACCTGAGTGTCAAGGTGGAGGAAGCGCTTCGAGGGCTGTTTTTGTTCGGCCAGTCAAAGAGTATATAAGGTAAGAGACGAATATGCAGTCCTTTCCCTACAACAGAGCTGCGCCATTTTGGCCTGAAAACGCCTCCTTGCGCCAATGAGACAACAGCAAAGAACCATGACAGCCAATCAGAGTCAGAGTAGGACGAGCGTTGCAAGGTTGCATGGTACGTCGGTTCTTATCAATGTAAATTTTTTGGGCCAGTTGAGAATAAGACTTCCGGTACAGATCCCCCCCAGAGCGTATGATAAGAGCGCAATTTCTTAAACAGCGTGGACCCTAATGTTAGTCAGTAGTAGTGAGATGATCTGCGGGTGTTTGACATAACTTGTAATGAAAAAGGTGACCTGTGTAGTCTGTACGCAGACTCCTACTCTTGAAAAATGTACCTTCAATGATTCCAACAATTTTTATAATGGAAAAACATTATAGCCTACACATTTTTATTTATTTATTCGTTTATTTATTTATTTATGTGCAAACAGACGTTTTTAGACAACATTTGATTGTTGTTGATTTCTAGAAAGTATGTTCTCCATAATTATTCTGGAGAAAAAACGGACCGGAAGTCTTATTCGTATTTCACGTTCACATCCGGTCACAGCTTCTCAGACAGACAAAACAAAACGCGTTTAGATAGAGCTGAGCGAGAAAGATGCAGCAATTGACAGACGAAATGCCTACACGCCAAAGCCTGAGGACGTTCGTCAACGAGCGACTAACTGCGGCTGCTGAGGAAATCTTAGGAGTGTTTGAAAACACTATAAAAGTGTACGAGGAAGAGATCGACCGTCAGCGCAGGCTGCTGGATGTCGTTTTGAAGCCTGAGCTAAAGCTAATACACACAACAGGTTTGTCAAATCACAAGCGTCATTCTTCTTGGTGAAACACGGGGATGCCACATATAGCTATAAATGGTTCCACATAAGCACACCGATTTGAATCAATTGAGCTAACCTGTTAGATTATTCTCAAATTTGCTAGTATTGTAGTTGAGTGTGTGTGTGTGTGTCACATTACTTCTGATTGTGCTCAGTGTGCTGTTGGCTCATTTCATTATTTTACCAAAAACAAATGTACACAACCCAATCTCGTAAGGAATTGTAAAACGTAGATAAAAAAAAAACAAGTACATCCAAATCTCCATGGTAACGAAACCAAAGATGGCAGCCCGGTGTTTAGCGCAGGATAGTCGTGTAATAACCCGCATTTCGCCACTAGATGGCGCTTGTACTTCACAGTTGAATCTGTGCATGCCTTTCACTTTCATATCTTGCAAAATGAAGATTCATATTATTGTCTTGTTCACATGAATGTATTTGTATGTGTAATGTAAATACATTAACTGGGCAGTTAACAGACCACGGTTAGGCTACAGGAATTATTATAACTTTCAACTGACAAGCAAAACACATGTATTGCTTGTTGATACTATCAGCTCACCATATCAACTATGAATATAGGCTTTTATTTGTTTAATAAAGTGTCCTTCCTTTCTCACCCCCTTTCAGACCCCCCTCAGCCATCTGCCGTTAAGGAGGAGGTTCTCCTTGACCAGCAGCACTGTAACTGGCAGAGGAACTTCAGTCCGGACTATGGTCCGTACCCAGAGCCTCCACAGATTAAAGAGGAACAGGAGGACCTCTGCATCGGTCAGGAGGGAGAGCAGCCTTTACTGCAGGAGGAGGCTGATACCATTGAGTGGGCTCCTGCTTGTGATGGAAGTGACCACAGTAAACATCAGTCTCTGCATTCAGAGAAAGAGGCTGTTGTCAACATCTCATCTGAATCTGACAAAGAGGGCTCTGAATCTGACAAGAAACCGTACAAGTGCGACAGTTGTAGTAAAGCGTTTCCGAACATGATGAAGTTAACAGCTCACGTGAGAAGAACACACACTGGAGAAAAGTCGGTCAGATGCAGAATCTGCGGAAAAGGGTTCACTTGTCAATCGAAACACGACCAGCATTTTATAATCCACACAGACGATAAGCCGCATGCTTGCACCAGCTGCGGCAAGAGATTCAGTCGTGGTGCAGACTTGAGAATTCACATGAGACTCCACACAGGCGACAGACCTTACAGATGTGTCCAGTGCGGGAAGAATTTCGCACACAGCTCGAATCTTTCAAAGCATCGCCGAACGCACACAGGGGAGAAACCTTACCAATGCCTATTTTGCGGGAAACGATTTGCCGTCAAATCGGCTTTGACGATACACACCAGAGTCCACACGGGGGAGAAGCCGTTCAAGTGCAGCATTTGCGGGAAAGCCTTCTCTGAAAAAGAATCCCTGAAAATACACACGAGGACCCACACGGGAGAGAAGCCGTACATATGCGGCATCTGTGGACACGCGTTTGCCAACGGCCCAAACCTGAAGAGGCACAAGACTGTCCATATATTTCCATAGAGCACCAGTGATTAAAACGTGTTGCAGTTCTTCATACAAGGAAGTATTTAAGTTATCATTCATCATTTTATCCTTGTTTTCTCTGTGTTGAATTGTCACGGTTTTACTACTGTTTTATTACTCTTATAGAGTGTTGGGCAAGTTACTCGGGAAATGTAATTAGTTACTTATTACTCCTTTTAAAAAGTAATACAATGACTTTACTTGTTACTTTGTATCAAAAGAAATTAGTTATATTACTCGTTACATTACTACTATTAGAAATATCGCACGCTTCATGCACTCATTTCAAACCGGCCACCTTATAGTAGTGAGATATTACTTTCACTTTACAGAAAAGCATAACACAGTCTCACTGAAACTTCAACCAGAAGTCAAAGCACAATAACAGGTCGGCTTGACTCTGACCAAAGTATGGATAGTGTGTTGCCTTTAGAATAAGAGCTTGAAGTGTCGGATTTATAAATTATGTAATAAGTCATCAGAATTTTGTGGTTGGTCTTCCATTGAACTTCATTAAATACAACAAATGTAAAGTCATACATGTGTGTTTTACATCCACAGCGACTATGGTAAAATATTAATGTCTGAGACACTTAAAGGAAAAACAATAAATCCGAAGCAAGGAGTTTGGATAATCCAGCACCTTTCCACGGCATATGCAAGTATCCTGAAGTTAAATTCAATAAGTAATTGTAAGACCTTTTCAATATATTTTAAGACCTCAACACCACTTTCATCACATCAGTGATACGGGTCTAAGTCACAAGTTTCATCACAATACGATATATATTTGTTTATTAAAAGGATCCCCATTAGCTGCCTGCTAGACAACAGCTAGTCTTCCTAGGGTCCAAGACAAAATACATATTACATGACACGCAATAGATTCTTTGTACGATACAATATCTGCTGATATCACGAAGTGTGCCACAATATGATTTCGATTCAATTCAGGGGTCTGCTATTGATGTGAGATGACATATACCCATTTAAAAATCAGCATAATAGCTACAAAATTTAATACCTCATCAAATGGTGATTAAGACTTTTTAATGGCCTTAATTTTCCCTAAATTGATGTATCACCTCCAGTTATTCCATTATAATTCTGGAGTGATAACAGCCGGAAACATTCAGTGCTCTTCTAAACAGATGCTGGAAGGATGGTTGGTTCCTACTGTTTTGCTTATTTTGCAGAAGCCTACATTATAGACCCTTTTCACAGGGTCCATTTTGTGTCGAAAAGGCAGGGTGAACAGGTGCAAGCAAAACAGTAATGAGGGTTTCCAATTTACAATCATGGAAGTTGGAAACCCTCATTAGTGTTTTGCTTGCACCTGTGTTAAGGGTCCACACTGTTCACAGAAAAAGAAAAGAAAAACAATAGCGCCATCTGCTGGTGAGAATTGTATCACACCATTATGTGAAGTTTGGAAACATGACAGCATTTCTCTCACTTGGAAACCAAAATGAGAAGGTGTCCTGTCAGTACAGTAGATCTGTCTCAGAGTTTGTACATGTATCTGCAGAACAAAAACACTGTCTAGTACAGGACATACAGTGATGCAACCCTCTCATATTTAAATGTTTTGACACAAATCTTTTATGGACTTATCAATGGTGGAAAGTAACGTGCTTTGACTGCCTTCATTCATTTACATTTCATTAACATAGTACAATATAAACTATTAGGCGCAATAAAACAAAAGTAATACAAATTAAAACCATACTATAGAATGTGAACAGTTGTATCAAGATAGGATGGAATTTTATTCATTGATTAGGTCAAGCAGTAATAGGAAACAGCAGGGGGGTGGGTAAAAGTACAAAAATAGAAAAAAGTAAGCAATAGCAATTGCAATAAACATTCAAAAAATAAAATAGAATCAATTGTGGGGTTATAGCAAAATATGCAGTGGACAATTTGTTAAGTAGTATGGTCACAAGTATGGGAAAGAGTTATATTTATGGACTTACTGTTGTTAAACTACACGTGGCTAACCATCTTGATTGCTTACCTAAATATGAAACTATGGAATGTGTAAGTAAACATAACATTACAAAAGCAGTGTATTCATACAGAAATTGTGTAGAATACTAAACAAGTATCAGGTTTGAGCATTGATGTAGTCAAGTCACTATATCTCGAGTCCAAGTCGAGTCTCGAGTCCCCAGTGTTCGAGTCCGAATGACCTGAGTCCAAGTCCAGTTCCATGAGTGTGAATCCACATGTAGGTGGGACACACGTGCCTGCCCTGTGCCCTTGCACGAAATTGGATAATGTATCATGCAATAATGTATAACAGAGGGAGCTGTTCTTCAAGCACAAATGCAGCTAAAGCTTTCAGAATTGGTTTAAGTGAAAAATGGAAATATCAATTCCAACATGTTCATCCTCTTCAGTAAATGGGAAATGTGGTCTTAATTTTGAGAAAGACTACCACTAACAACACCACAGGTGCGAGACAGGCGACCAATCATCTCATTTGTTTATGGTAATTATTCCAAAGTATCACCACTAGTTTTACAATATGTAGACTGACACAGGTGCTAAACATATTGTAGCACCATTACCAAGATCATTTAGGATCATTTCTGTGAGTCATGGGGATGGGCTTTTTGGGATTGTAACATCTAGTCCTATTAAGCATTCCGAAGGGCACTTAAGCGAGAAACATGCTTCAACTTGAGCCTCGAGCTGGGACGTTGTCGGTGGCAGCTAGACGGTTGTACTGAAACGTAAGCTTGACGAGGGGGTCCCAGGGGAGTCCCCAGCAAAATGAGCAATTGTGTGATTTCACTATGATTTCAAATACTAGAAGTTACCCCAAGGAATGTAGTGCATACTATACATTATAGTATACTTGCGCTGTTCACGTCAGCTGCGTCGACCCGATGGTCTTGGCGTGGCCTTACGGCGAGGTTTTCACATCAGACCATGAATTACGCTTTATTTCTCAAGATGAGATGTTCATCATCACAAGGCATATATAACCATCGACACGTGGTATGAGGACAGCAGGGGCTCACATGAAGGGGACGGTAGGATGGAAGACGACCCCATCACTTAACACAACATGTAAATCAACTTATAGTGCGGTTGCAGTGGTGGTGAAGTCGTGACCCGCTGTGCATTGGTCCAGTCAGTGTGGTTCATTGATTCAATGTGTAAAGTCTTATTATCCTTGAACCATCATACTATGACATTGAGATTATGATGTGTCTCATTAATACATACTGGAGAAAACAACAAGTTTTGGCACAAGAAAGCTCAGCAAGCCAAAGTAGAACAATAAAGGGAAAAAGGGAGCTTCTTGGACATTTAGGAGCAAAAACAAGGAAGAAGTGCCATGTCAACTGTGGCACATCAACCTTCCGTGTGCCACGTCAACTCACCTATGCCATGTATGCTCTTTATACAGGAGCGGCAGCCCACACCCAGCTACAGCCTAACGAAGACCAGCAAGGTTGAAAACGCGTTGTGTTTTGTGCCTGTTTATTTAATTGAAGATGTACATTGTTGGTAAACCTTTTCAGTACACATGTACAATACTTAATTAATACTGGAAAAATAACTTGACTATAAGTAAAGACTCTGGTCTTAACGGTTGCAGACTTTGAGTCATTGCATATTAGCATTGCTTGCTTCACAGTTCACAGTCAAGTATTGCTTACCCAGCCGTTCTTTAGACCAGTGGCCCACAGAAATTTGTAAGCAGAGCACACACAGTCCACATTTGATTGACTGACCCAGCGAGTGTTAGAGGTATGACAGCATCAAACACACGGTACTCTTTGAGTCTACTGACAGAGTGTTGTACATGCTGTCTCAGGTCAGCCAGCTCTTGCTTGCATGAGCTTTCCATGGCCAGGGTGAGACTCCCATCTGCAGATACATCTTGGATAAGGATGTTCTTGGCTATCATCACCTCATCCCCTTCCTCTAGAAGATCCAGAACCCCTGACTGCTTTGTCATTTCTTGGTCTGAGATGCTGCCAGTGTACAGGCTACTGACGAAGCTAACGCTACCAGATGGGGCCATGCCAATCAAGGATTTAAATGTGGTTGTGGTGGCTCCTTTGAACGCTGAGCAGGTGTCCGATTTGAAAACCTTGGAGTTAGCGGTTTGAACACGGAATTCTGAGCAATCTACAAGCACTCTTGTTTTGGGAAAGGTTGTTGTGAAATACTTGGGCATCAGCTCATCTACTGTGGTTCTGCTGGGCCAGGTTCGCAGACTACCAAGCATGACATAGAGGTAGTTAGCCCAGGTAATGCAGTTTCTGCTGACCGTAGACTGTGAAACACTGAACCTTATGGCTAGATCTTGTTCCGATAGTCCCTGCCTTACGTGACACAAAAACATGAAGAACTGATCGATGAGGGGTAGCTGTTCCCCAAAACCAAGTTCCTGTGTTGTTTCATTTGATTGGATTTTGCTCCACTGCACCATGCGCTCTTCGGTCGGATGAAGAGCAAGAAACACAGCTTTAAGCATGTCATAATCCTGAAATCCTGTATGGAACTGGATCATCTTTGGGTCACACTGGAAGTGGCGAAGGAGAAACTGCTGGCTTCTTAGTTTATCGTTGTCCAAGGTAAAATCAGGAATCTCCTTCAGTGCATCCTCCAGCCACTCTGCCACAGTCGGATCCCTCACTGTCACTGCGTAGTTATGGTCCATGCACGTCACCTCAGCAGGCTGACTGCAACTGATTGAAAGAAAAACAGAGATGTTGGAGGATATTCCTAGCCTGATATCAGACTCAATTGTCAACTCGTTACACTCATTTCCATCTTCTAGTCTGAGATTGCACTCTGTTTAAGTTATTTCTGAGGGGATGCCTGCAGGGGAATTCCATTCTCCCTAACCAATCACCCGAGACCAACATAACGGCCTGAATTATCTGGTAATTAAAAAATATGTAATAATGTGTTTGTGTTTCAAATGTTATCATTTTACTTTGCTATTGTGGTGGTTAGAAAACTCACAATTCAAATGATCAGGAAATAAGTGATTGTATTTTATTTTTTTACTGTAATTGTAACTTCATGACATTTAATATTATTTTGGGAGCCAGCTCAGCCAGCCAAGATTCAGCAGTGGGGGCCACCGCTACAAAATGTATATAACGGAAACCCAGATGTGGATTAGTATTCACCACTCAAGCCACTATGTGAAAGTTATTTTTATTATCTAATTTTATTAGGGAAATTATTACTTTTTTTTACTCAAATGGGGAAATTTGACAGAAGGAAATCACAGAGAACCACACCTTGTATGTTGTGGAGATCCGGCAGGACTCTGCTGGTTGTAAGGCAGCCGAGAGTCACACCGTCCCGCAGAAGGATCAGGCACCGGGGGATACCCAAGGTCTTCTAATTCCACTCTAGATCCTTTTAAGTCTTGTGGTCTTGTATTGTAACATAGAGTGGAATGGAAGGAGGGTGAGATAACATGTTAGTGTGTGTGCCCCTACATGTAATGTCTCTTCTTGGCCATATTCTGATTTTATTGAGGACTGACCTTTATTTACACAGACAGACACACAACACTTCCACCTGGCCACTGTTTGAGGCACGGCCTATATTGTTTCATGGTGGATTAATGTAATGTATCTACAGTACGTAGATAACCGAGACTCACCTGAGTATTTTGCTGCTTTGAGTCTTCTTTTGGTTCCAACTGAAAATAGTGGGAAATGAACCCCTTCTCAGTGTCACCATCCCAGATGGTGATTTAAGTAAACAGTCTGGAGTGAAGTGTTTGGAACACACCCAAAAACGGCCTAATGTAGACATAGCCTTACATGGCCCGACCTGTGTAAATCAAAAAACCATTAGGCTACTATGTAAAGATGTGACAGTTCAGTAGTAGTTGAGTACTCTACTACATCTAGAAATGATCAAGACACATTTTAATTTGCAGTGGCATTTTTAATCACTCAAATGGCACAAACAAGTATTAACAAGTAGGCCTACAATCACAATAGGCTAATGCTTGATGATTGGGTCAAAGTGACAAAGACAAACTAGCATCACTGTCTCAAATCCAATGCATCACAGTAATGGACGTGTTTTGGGTGTTTGTTTATATCTGTCTGATAGATTATTTTCCACATAATCCTGTATGACACTTTATGCACTTCAATGGAAAAATGAATGGCGGATTAAATCCTTTGGTTCGTTGCTGAACGTGTAAAATGGCGTAACTTCTGCATACATTAGGTAAGGTTAGTGTAGAAATTACCAATTTTGCCCTTTTCTGATCAATAGTGGCGACTGGCGAGTGACAGAGAACATGCACGCATCACCCACTAGCCAGTCTTAACATTTATATAACATGATGGAACTTACGGAACAAATGACAAATAGACTGACAGCAGGATAATTTTACATTTCAAAATAAATGGAAAGCCAAGTTTGCTTTGGACTCGAGTCTAAGATAGCATAATTATGCTAAGCTAGCTAACGTAAACATTGCAAGCCTGCTCTTCCTTACCTGGAAATTATGCCCATCGCCGCTTTTTATATTTACAATCCAGGTGTGGCGGAGTTGCGAGTCCAATGGAATTCGGTGGTAACTCACAGAACTGTCACTTTTGTGTATTTTTATTGAATTGCAGTCAGATACACAGCAGTACATTTTTTTTGCTTCACGTCAACCTGCCTCGTTCGTGTGCGCCTGTGCGGTGCCTGATCTCAGCCAATCATCGAGCAAGCTGCTTCTGCTCCTTCTTTCAAGTTTCCGGCAGTGTAGACGCTACTAGGCGTATTATTGCCCTCCGCAGGACAAGGATATAACTAACTCATTCTGAAGTGTTTGGAGCTCGAGCATTTAGAGTTAGACAGACCCTACAATACTTTATTGTGCGTATTCAAGTCATGTGCTGCTGGTGGGATAGATTCGGGAAGGTCCGACATCCCAGAACCCAAACACGGCCGTCAAACATTCAACCAAAAAGGTTAGTCTGACTAGCAACAACTTTGTCTTGTTGAGAAGCTTGGTCCAGGTATAAACGTAGGGATATATTTGATTAGTTTTGTAAACCCATGTTAAAACAAATTATGTCGTGTTCACAGCCAGATAACTTCATTATGGAAAATATTTGCGGTTGAGAAATCTTGCTCGTTTTGTAATCCAACCCGAATAGCTGGTCATTTGCATTTTGTCAGAATTTCTGCATTGGGCAATGGGCACACATCATTGGGCCTATTATTCCCACTTGGTGAAGGACCTGCACATCTTTGTAATTTGTTTTGTTAGTGACATGGAAGTGGATGATACCCAGAAGGCCAGAGGAGAGAAAGAAAGCAAGAACGCCCAGCAGAACATGCTGCCAAAGCATGAACAGGATGAGGACGAGAAGTGGCTGAGGTAAATCGTGAATGATAATCAAAACTCAACACTATGGAATAGCACTCTTCTCCAAAACACGAATACATTGCACTACAGCAGGGGACTTCCCCCAGACATAGCTTGGAAGAAGGCCACTGTATCTCTCCTCCGACCATCTCATTCTCAATTCACACACTTGACCTATTCTATGTGATCTCATTTTAATAACTAATGTAATGTTTTTTCATTGCCATTCACTGTGCCTCCTCTGAAACGGCATGAGCCTCCATGGGCAGGACCACTTTGAGTTTCAGTTCTACACTTTATAAAAATGTTTGTTTACCAGTTTTGTTTACCATGTCAGGAAATCCCCTCCCCCCCCCCCTAAAAAAAAAAAAGAAGACTGTTATGCACTGGGCATTTAGGGAGTCTGCTTAACCAGGCTATCTGCTTAAGGCAGTTAAAGCATCCTATACACTAGACAGGGCACCCAGTCTTAGAGACATAGCCATAGAGATTAAGCCAGAATGTTATAACATAGCACATGCTCTCAAACCACC
>NW_028151150.1:0-35836 GCF_964638095.1 Poromitra crassiceps | reverse complement strand
AAACTCCTGAGCGAAAAGGGCCCCATACGTTTTCTGCTCCCTTTTGGACCAGGAATCCAACTGCGCCATGCGCGGGCCTCTCCGGGCACCGTAAAAAACCTCATTTTCGTAACCCTAACCCTAGATGTGGGTATGGCAATTTGCAATGGTTCGGCAACGAAAACTCCTGAGCGAAAAGGGCCCCCATACGTTTTCTGCTCCCTTTTGGACCAGGAATCCAACTGCGCCATGCGCGGGCCTCTCCGGGCACCGTAAAAAACCTCATTTTCGTAACCCTAACCCTAGGTGCTAGTCGGGGTTAGACAATTGCTCGGCAACGAAACTCCTGAGCGAAAAGGGCCCCATACGTTTTCTGCTCCCTTTTGGACCAGGAATCCAACTGCGCCATGCGCGGGCCTCTCCGGGCACCGTAAAAAACCTCATTTTCGTAACCCTAACCCTAGCTGCTGCGGGTTATGGCAATTTGCAATGGTTCGGCAACGAAACTCCTGAGCGAAAAGGGCCCCATACGTTTTCTGCTCCCTTTTGGACCAGGAATCCAACTGCGCCATGCGCGGGCCTCTCCGGGCACCGTAAAAAACCTCATTTCGTAACCCTAACCCTAGATGTGGTATGGCAATTTGCAATGGTTCGGCAACGAAACTCCTGAGCGAAAAGGGCCCCATACGTTTTCTGCTCCCTTTTGGACAGGAATCCAACTGCGCCATGCGCGGGACCTCTCCGGGCACCGTAAAAAACCTCATTTTCGTAACCCTAACCCTAGGTGCTAGTCGGGGTTAGACAATTGCTCGGCAACGAAACTCCTGAGCGAAAAGGGCCCCATACGTTTTCTGCTCCCTTTTGGACCAGGAATCCAACTGCGCCATGCGCGGGCCTCTCCGGCACCGTAAAAAACCTCATTTTCGTAACCCTAACCCTAGATGTGGGTATGGCAATTTGCAATGTTCGGCAACGAAACTCCTGAGCGAAAAGGGCCCCATACGTTTTCTGCTCCCTTTTGGACAAGGAATCCAACTGCGCCATGCGCGGGCCTCTCCGGGCACCGTAAAAAACCTCATTTTCGTACCCTAACCCTAGGTTGCTAGTCGGGGTTAGACAATTGCTCGCAACGAAACTCCTGAGCGAAAAGAACCCCATACGTTTTCTGCTCCCTTTTGGACCAGGAATCCAACTGCGCCATGCGCGGGCCTCTCCGGGCACCGTAAAAAACCTCATTTTCGTAACCCTAACCCTAGATGTGGGTATGGCAATTTGCAATGGTTCGGCAACGAAACTCCTGAGCGAAAAGGGCCCCATACGTTTTCTGCTCCCTTTTGGACCAGGAATCCAACTGCGCCATGCGCGGGCCTCTCCGGGCACCGTAAAAAACCTCATTTTCGTAACCCTAACCCTAGGTGCTAGTCGGGGTTAGACAATTGCTCGGGCAACGAAACTCCTGAGCGAAAGGGCCCCATACGTTTTCTGCTCCCTTTTGGACCAGGAATCCAACTGCGCCATGCGCGGGCCTCTCCGGGCACCGTAAAAAACCTCATTTTCGTAACCCTAACCCTAGGTGCTAGTCGGGGTAGACAATTGCTCGGCAACGAAACTCCTGAGCGAAAAGGGCCCCATACGTTTTCTGCTCCCTTTTGGACCAGGAATCCAACTGCGCCATGCGCGGGCCTCTCCGGGCACCGTAAAAAACCTCATTTTCGTAACCCTAACCCTAGATGTGGGTATGGCAATTTGCAATGGTTCGGCAACGAAACTCCTGAGCGAAAAGGGCCCCATACGTTTTCTGCTCCCTTTTGGACAAGGAATCCAACTGCGCCATGCGCGGGCCTCTCCGGGCACCATAAAAAACCTCATTTTCGTAACCCTAACCCTAGGTGCTAGTCGGGGTTAGACAATTGCTCGGCAACGAAACTCCTGAGCGAAAAGAACCCCATACGTTTTCTGCTCCCTTTTGGACCAGGAATCCAACTGCGCCATGCGCGGGCCTCTCCGGGCACCGTAAAAAACCTCATTTTCGTAACCCCTAACCCTAGATGTGGGTATGGCAATTTGCAATGGTTCGGCAACGAAAACTCCTGAGCGAAAAGGGCCCCATACGTTTTCTGCTCCCTTTTGGACCAGGAATCCAACTGCGCCATGCGCGGGCCTCTCCGGGCACCGTAAAAAACCTCATTTTCGTAACCCTAACCCTAGGTGCTAGTCGGGGTTAGACAATTGCTCGGCAACGAAACTCCTGAGCGAAAAGGGCCCCATACGTTTTCTGCTCCCTTTTGGACCAGGAATCCAACTGCGCCATGCGCGGGCCTCTCCGGGCACCGTAAAAAACCTCATTTTCGTAACCCTAACCCTAGGTGCTAGTCGGGGTTAGACAATTGCTCGGCAACGAAACTCCTGAGCGAAAAGGGCCCCATACGTTTTCTGCTCCCTTTTGGACCAGGAATCCAACTGCGCCATGCGCGGGCCTCTCCGGGCACCGTAAAAAACCTCATTTTCGTAACCCTAACCCTAGGTGCTAGTCGGGGTTAGACAATTGCTCGGCAACGAAACTCCTGAGCGAAAAGGGCCCCATACGTTTTCTGCTCCCTTTTGGACCAGGAATCCAACTGCGCCATGCGCGGGCCTCTCCGGGCACCGTAAAAAACCTCATTTTCGTAACCCTAACCCTAGATGTGGGTATGGCAATTTGCAATGGTTCGGCAACGAAACTCCTGAGCGAAAAGGGCCCCATACGTTTTCTGCTCCCTTTTGGACAAGGAATCCAACTGCGCCATGCGCGGGCCTCTCCGGGCACCGTAAAAAACCTCATTTTCGTAACCCTAACCCTAGGTGCTAGTCGGGGTTAGACAATTGCTCGGCAACGAAACTCCTGAGCGAAAAGAACCCCATACGTTTTCTGCTCCCTTTTGGACCAGGAATCCAACTGCGCCATGCGCGGGCCTCTCCGGGCACCGTAAAAAACCTCATTTTCGTAACCCTAACCCTAGATGTGGGTATGGCAATTTGCAATGGTTCGGCAACGAAACTCCTGAGCGAAAAGGGCCCCATACGTTTTCTGCTCCCTTTTGGACCAGGAATCCAACTGCGCCATGCGCGGGCCTCTCCGGGCACCGTAAAAAACCTCATTTTCGTAACCCTAACCCTAGGTGCTAGTCGGGGTTAGACAATTGCTCGGCAACGAAACTCCTGAGCGAAAAGGGCCCCATACGTTTTCTGCTCCCTTTTGGACCAGGAATCCAACTGCGCCATGCGCGGGCCTCTCCGGGCACCGTAAAAAACCTCATTTTCGTAACCCTAACCCTAGGTGCTAGTCGGGGTTAGACAATTGCTCGGCAACGAAACTCCTGAGCGAAAAGGGCCCCATACGTTTTCTGCTCCCTTTTGGACCAGGAATCCAACTGCGCCATGCGCGGGCCTCTCCGGGCACCGTAAAAAACCTCATTTTCGTAACCCTAACCCTAGATGTGGGTATGGCAATTTGCAATGGTTCGGCAACGAAACTCCTGAGCGAAAAGGGCCCCATACGTTTTCTGCTCCCTTTTGGACAAGGAATCCAACTGCGCCATGCGCGGGCCTCTCCGGGCACCGTAAAAAACCTCATTTTCGTAACCCTAACCCTAGGTGCTAGTCGGGGTTAGACAATTGCTCGGCAACGAAACTCCTGAGCGAAAAGGGCCCCATACGTTTTCTGCTCCCTTTTGGACCAGGAATCCAACTGCGCCATGCGCGGGCCTCTCCGGGCACCGTAAAAAACCTCATTTTCGTAACCCTAACCCTAGATGTGGGTATGGCAATTTGCAATGGTTCGGCAACGAAACTCCTGAGCGAAAAGGGCCCCATACGTTTTCTGCTCCCTTTTGGACCAGGAATCCAACTGCGCCATGCGCGGGCCTCTCCGGGCACCGTAAAAAACCTCATTTTCGTAACCCTAACCCTAGGTGCTAGTCGGGGTTAGACAATTGCTCGGCAACGAAACTCCTGAGCGAAAAGGGCCCCATACGTTTTCTGCTCCCTTTTGGACCAGGAATCCAACTGCGCCATGCGCGGGCCTCTCCGGGCACCGTAAAAAACCTCATTTTCGTAACCCTAACCCTAGATGTGGGTATGGCAATTTGCAATGGTTCGGCAACGAAACTCCTGAGCGAAAAGGGCCCCATACGTTTTCTGCTCCCTTTTGGACAAGGAATCCAACTGCGCCATGCGCGGGCCTCTCCGGGCACCGTAAAAAACCTCATTTTCGTAACCCTAACCCTAGGTGCTAGTCGGGGTTAGACAATTGCTCGGCAACGAAACTCCTGAGCGAAAAGGGCCCCATACGTTTTCTGCTCCCTTTTGGACCAGGAATCCAACTGCGCCATGCGCGGGCCTCTCCGGGCACCGTAAAAAACCTCATTTTCGTAACCCTAACCCTAGGTGCTAGTCGGGGTTAGACAATTGCTCGGCAACGAAACTCCTGAGCGAAAAGGGCCCCATACGTTTTCTGCTCCCTTTTGGACAAGGAATCCAACTGCGCCATGCGCGGGCCTCTCCGGGCACCGTAAAAAAACTCATTTTCGTAACCCTAACCCTAGGTGCTAGTCGGGGTTAGACAATTGCTCGGCAACGAAACTCCTGAGCGAAAAGGGCCCCATACGTTTTCTGCTCCCTTTTGGACCAGGAATCCAACTGCGCCATGCGCGGGCCTCTCCGGGCACCGTAAAAAACCTCATTTTCGTAACCCTAACCCTAGGTGCTAGTCGGGGTTAGACAATTGCTCGGCAACGAAACTCCTGAGCGAAAAGGGCCCCATACGTTTTCTGCTCCCTTTTGGACAAGGAATCCAACTGCGCCATGCGCGGGCCTCTCCGGGCACCGTAAAAAAACTCATTTTCGTAACCCTAACCCTAGGTGCTAGTCGGGGTTAGACAATTGCTCGGCAACGAAACTCCTGAGCGAAAAGGGCCCCATAGGTTTTCTGCTCCCTTTTGGACCAGGAATCCAACTGCGCCATGCGCGGGCCTCTCCGGGCACCGTAAAAAACCTCATTTTCGTAACCCTAACCCTAGATGTGGGTATGGCAATTTGCAATGGTTCGGCAACGAAACTCCTGAGCGAAAAGGGCCCCATACGTTTTCTGCTCCCTTTTGGACAAGGAATCCAACTGCGCCATGCGCGGGCCTCTCCGGGCACCGTAAAAAACCTCATTTTCGTAACCCTAACCCTAGGTGCTAGTCGGGGTTAGACAATTGCTCGGCAACGAAACTCCTGAGCGAAAAGGGCCCCATACGTTTTCTGCTCCCTTTTGGACAAGGAATCCAACTGCGCCATGCGCGGGCCTCTCCGGGCACCGTAAAAAACCTCATTTTCGTAACCCTAACCCTAGGTGCTAGTCGGGGTTAGACAATTGCTCGGCAACGAAACTCCTGAGCGAAAAGGGCCCCATACGTTTTCTGCTCCCTTTTGGACCAGGAATCCAACTGCGCCACGCGCGGGCCTCTCCGGGCACCGTAAAAAACCTCATTTTCGTAACCCTAACCCTAGATGTGGGTATGGCAATTTGCAATGGTTCGGCAACGAAACTCCTGAGCGAAAAGGGCCCCATACGTTTTCTGCTCCCTTTTGGACCAGAAATCCAACTGCGCCATGCGCGGGCCTCTCCGGGCACCGTAAAAAACCTCATTTTCGTAACCCTAACCCTAGGTGCTAGTCGGGGTTAGACAATTGCTCGGCAACGAAACTCCTGAGCGAAAAGGGCCCCATACGTTTTCTGCTCCCTTTTGGACCAGGAATCCAACTGCGCCATGCGCGGGCCTCTCCGGGCACCGTAAAAAACCTCATTTTCGTAACCCTAACCCTAGATGTGGGTATGGCAATTTGCAATGGTTCGGCAACGAAACTCCTGAGCGAAAAGGGCCCCATACGTTTTCTGCTCCCTTTTGGACCAGGAATCCAACTGCGCCATGCGCGGGCCTCTCCGGGCACCGTAAAAAACCTCATTTTCGTAACCCTAACCCTAGGTGCTAGTCGGGGTTAGACAATTGCTCGGCAACGAAACTCCTGAGCGAAAAGGGCCCCATACGTTTTCTGCTCCCTTTTGGACCAGGAATCCAACTGCGCCATGCGCGGGCCTCTCCGGGCACCGTAAAAAACCTCATTTTCGTAACCCTAACCCTAGATGTGGGTATGGCAATTTGCAATGGTTCGGCAACGAAACTCCTGAGCGAAAAGGGCCCCATACGTTTTCTGCTCCCTTTTGGACCAGGAATCCAACTGCGCCATGCGCGGGCCTCTCCGGGCACCGTAAAAAACCTCATTTTCGTAACCCTAACCCTAGATGTGGGTATGGCAATTTGCAATGGTTCGGCAACGAAACTCCTGAGCGAAAAGGGCCCCATACGTTTTCTGCTCCCTTTTGGACAAGGAATCCAACTGCGCCATGCGCGGGCCTCTCCGGGCACCGTAAAAAACCTCATTTTCGTAACCCTAACCCTAGGTGCTAGTCGGGGTTAGACAATTGCTCGGCAACGAAACTCCTGAGCGAAAAGGGCCCCATACGTTTTCTGCTCCCTTTTGGACCAGGAATCCAACTGCGCCATGCGCGGGCCTCTCCGGGCACCGTAAAAAACCTCATTTTCGTAACCCTAACCCTAGATGTGGGTATGGCAATTTGCAATGGTTCGGCAACGAAACTCCTGAGCGAAAAGGGCCCCATACGTTTTCTGCTCCCTTTTGGACAAGGAATCCAACTGCGCCATGCGCGGGCCTCTCCGGGCACCGTAAAAAACCTCATTTTCGTAACCCTAACCCTAGGTGCTAGTCGGGGTTAGACAATTGCTCGGCAACGAAACTCCTGAGCGAAAAGAACCCCATACGTTTTCTGCTCCCTTTTGGACCAGGAATCCAACTGCGCCATGCGCGGGCCTCTCCGGGCACCGTAAAAAACCTCATTTTCGTAACCCTAACCCTAGATGTGGGTATGGCAATTTGCAATGGTTCGGCAACGAAACTCCTGAGCGAAAAGGGCCCCATACGTTTTCTGCTCCCTTTTGGACCAGGAATCCAACTGCGCCATGCGCGGGCCTCTCCGGGCACCGTAAAAAACCTCATTTTCGTAACCCTAACCCTAGGTGCTAGTCGGGGTTAGACAATTGCTCGGCAACGAAACTCCTGAGCGAAAAGGGCCCCATACGTTTTCTGCTCCCTTTTGGACCAGGAATCCAACTGCGCCATGCGCGGGCCTCTCCGGGCACCGTAAAAAACCTCATTTTCGTAACCCTAACCCTAGATGTGGGTATGGCAATTTGCAATGGTTCGGCAACGAAACTCCTGAGCGAAAAGGGCCCCATACGTTTTCTGCTCCCTTTTGGACCAGGAATCCAACTGCGCCATGCGCGGGCCTCTCCGGGCACCGTAAAAAACCTCATTTTCGTAACCCTAACCCTAGATGTGGGTATGGCAATTTGCAATGGTTCGGCAACGAAACTCCTGAGCGAAAAGGGCCCCATACGTTTTCTGCTCCCTTTTGGACAAGGAATCCAACTGCGCCATGCGCGGGCCTCTCCGGGCACCGTAAAAAACCTCATTTTCGTAACCCTAACCCTAGGTGCTAGTCGGGGTTAGACAATTGCTCGGCAACGAAACTCCTGAGCGAAAAGGGCCCCATACGTTTTCTGCTCCCTTTTGGACCAGGAATCCAACTGCGCCATGCGCGGGCCTCTCCGGGCACCGTAAAAAACCTCATTTTCGTAACCCTAACCCTAGATGTGGGTATGGCAATTTGCAATGGTTCGGCAACGAAACTCCTGAGCGAAAAGGGCCCCATACGTTTTCTGCTCCCTTTTGGACAAGGAATCCAACTGCGCCATGCGCGGGCCTCTCCGGGCACCGTAAAAAACCTCATTTTCGTAACCCTAACCCTAGGTGCTAGTCGGGGTTAGACAATTGCTCGGCAACGAAACTCCTGAGCGAAAAGGGCCCCATACGTTTTCTGCTCCCTTTTGGACCAGGAATCCAACTGCGCCATGCGCGGGCCTCTCCGGGCACCGTAAAAAACCTCATTTTCGTAACCCTAACCCTAGATGTGGGTATGGCAATTTGCAATGGTTCGGCAACGAAACTCCTGAGCGAAAAGGGCCCCATACGTTTTCTGCTCCCTTTTGGACCAGGAATCCAACTGCGCCATGCGCGGGCCTCTCCGGGCACCGTAAAAAACCTCATTTTCGTAACCCTAACCCTAGGTGCTAGTCGGGGTTAGACAATTGCTCGGCAACGAAACTCCTGAGCGAAAAGGGCCCCATACGTTTTCTGCTCCCTTTTGGACCAGGAATCCAACTGCGCCATGCGCGGGCCTCTCCGGGCACCGTAAAAAACCTCATTTTCGTAACCCTAACCCTAGATGTGGGTATGGCAATTTGCAATGGTTCGGCAACGAAACTCCTGAGCGAAAAGGGCCCCATACGTTTTCTGCTCCCTTTTGGACCAGGAATCCAACTGCGCCATGCGCGGGCCTCTCCGGGCACCGTAAAAAACCTCATTTTCGTAACCCTAACCCTAGATGTGGGTATGGCAATTTGCAATGGTTCGGCAACGAAACTCCTGAGCGAAAAGGGCCCCATACGTTTTCTGCTCCCTTTTGGACAAGGAATCCAACTGCGCCATGCGCGGGCCTCTCCGGGCACCGTAAAAAACCTCATTTTCGTAACCCTAACCCTAGGTGCTAGTCGGGGTTAGACAATTGCTCGGCAACGAAACTCCTGAGCGAAAAGGGCCCCATACGTTTTCTGCTCCCTTTTGGACCAGGAATCCAACTGCGCCATGCGCGGGCCTCTCCGGGCACCGTAAAAAACCTCATTTTCGTAACCCTAACCCTAGATGTGGGTATGGCAATTTGCAATGGTTCGGCAACGAAACTCCTGAGCGAAAAGGGCCCCATACGTTTTCTGCTCCCTTTTGGACAAGGAATCCAACTGCGCCATGCGCGGGCCTCTCCGGGCACCGTAAAAAACCTCATTTTCGTAACCCTAACCCTAGGTGCTAGTCGGGGTTAGACAATTGCTCGGCAACGAAACTCCTGAGCGAAAAGAACCCCATACGTTTTCTGCTCCCTTTTGGACCAGGAATCCAACTGCGCCATGCGCGGGCCTCTCCGGGCACCGTAAAAAACCTCATTTTCGTAACCCTAACCCTAGATGTGGGTATGGCAATTTGCAATGGTTCGGCAACGAAACTCCTGAGCGAAAAGGGCCCCATACGTTTTCTGCTCCCTTTTGGACCAGGAATCCAACTGCGCCATGCGCGGGCCTCTCCGGGCACCGTAAAAAACCTCATTTTCGTAACCCTAACCCTAGGTGCTAGTCGGGGTTAGACAATTGCTCGGCAACGAAACTCCTGAGCGAAAAGGGCCCCATACGTTTTCTGCTCCCTTTTGGACCAGGAATCCAACTGCGCCATGCGCGGGCCTCTCCGGGCACCGTAAAAAACCTCATTTTCGTAACCCTAACCCTAGATGTGGGTATGGCAATTTGCAATGGTTCGGCAACGAAACTCCTGAGCGAAAAGGGCCCCATACGTTTTCTGCTCCCTTTTGGACCAGGAATCCAACTGCGCCATGCGCGGGCCTCTCCGGGCACCGTAAAAAACCTCATTTTCGTAACCCTAACCCTAGATGTGGGTATGGCAATTTGCAATGGTTCGGCAACGAAACTCCTGAGCGAAAAGGGCCCCATACGTTTTCTGCTCCCTTTTGGACAAGGAATCCAACTGCGCCATGCGCGGGCCTCTCCGGGCACCGTAAAAAACCTCATTTTCGTAACCCTAACCCTAGGTGCTAGTCGGGGTTAGACAATTGCTCGGCAACGAAACTCCTGAGCGAAAAGGGCCCCATACGTTTTCTGCTCCCTTTTGGACCAGGAATCCAACTGCGCCATGCGCGGGCCTCTCCGGGCACCGTAAAAAACCTCATTTTCGTAACCCTAACCCTAGATGTGGGTATGGCAATTTGCAATGGTTCGGCAACGAAACTCCTGAGCGAAAAGGGCCCCATACGTTTTCTGCTCCCTTTTGGACAAGGAATCCAACTGCGCCATGCGCGGGCCTCTCCGGGCACCGTAAAAAACCTCATTTTCGTAACCCTAACCCTAGGTGCTAGTCGGGGTTAGACAATTGCTCGGCAACGAAACTCCTGAGCGAAAAGAACCCCATACGTTTTCTGCTCCCTTTTGGACCAGGAATCCAACTGCGCCATGCGCGGGCCTCTCCGGGCACCGTAAAAAACCTCATTTTCGTAACCCTAACCCTAGATGTGGGTATGGCAATTTGCAATGGTTCGGCAACGAAACTCCTGAGCGAAAAGGGCCCCATACGTTTTCTGCTCCCTTTTGGACCAGGAATCCAACTGCGCCATGCGCGGGCCTCTCCGGGCACCGTAAAAAACCTCATTTTCGTAACCCTAACCCTAGGTGCTAGTCGGGGTTAGACAATTGCTCGGCAACGAAACTCCTGAGCGAAAAGGGCCCCATACGTTTTCTGCTCCCTTTTGGACCAGGAATCCAACTGCGCCATGCGCGGGCCTCTCCGGGCACCGTAAAAAACCTCATTTTCGTAACCCTAACCCTAGGTGCTAGTCGGGGTTAGACAATTGCTCGGCAACGAAACTCCTGAGCGAAAAGGGCCCCATACGTTTTCTGCTCCCTTTTGGACCAGGAATCCAACTGCGCCATGCGCGGGCCTCTCCGGGCACCGTAAAAAACCTCATTTTCGTAACCCTAACCCTAGATGTGGGTATGGCAATTTGCAATGGTTCGGCAACGAAACTCCTGAGCGAAAAGGGCCCCATACGTTTTCTGCTCCCTTTTGGACAAGGAATCCAACTGCGCCATGCGCGGGCCTCTCCGGGCACCGTAAAAAACCTCATTTTCGTAACCCTAACCTTAGGTGCTAGTCGGGGTTAGACAATTGCTCGGCAACGAAACTCCTGAGCGAAAAGAACCCCATACGTTTTCTGCTCCCTTTTGGACCAGGAATCCAACTGCGCCATGCGCGGGCCTCTCCGGGCACCGTAAAAAACCTCATTTTCGTAACCCTAACCCTAGATGTGGGTATGGCAATTTGCAATGGTTCGGCAACGAAACTCCTGAGCGAAAAGGGCCCCATACGTTTTCTGCTCCCTTTTGGACAAGGAATCCAACTGCGCCATGCGCGGGCCTCTCCGGGCACCGTAAAAAACCTCATTTTCGTAACCCTAACCCTAGGTGCTAGTCGGGGTTAGACAATTGCTCGGCAACGAAACTCCTGAGCGAAAAGGGCCCCATACGTTTTCTGCTCCCTTTTGGACCAGAAATCCAACTGCGCCATGCGCGGGCCTCTCCGGGCACCGTAAAAAACCTCATTTTCGTAACCCTAACCCTAGATGTGGGTATGGCAATTTGCAATGGTTCGGCAACGAAACTCCTGAGCGAAAAGGGCCCCATACGTTTTCTGCTCCCTTTTGGACAAGGAATCCAACTGCGCCATGCGCGGGCCTCTCCGGGCACCGTAAAAAACCTCATTTTCGTAACCCTAACCCTAGGTGCTAGTCGGGGTTAGACAATTGCTCGGCAACGAAACTCCTGAGCGAAAAGAACCCCATACGTTTTCTGCTCCCTTTTGGACCAGGAATCCAACTGCGCCATGCGCGGGCCTCTCCGGGCACCGTAAAAAACCTCATTTTCGTAACCCTAACCCTAGATGTGGGTATGGCAATTTGCAATGGTTCGGCAACGAAACTCCTGAGCGAAAAGGGCCCCATACGTTTTCTGCTCCCTTTTGGACCAGGAATCCAACTGCGCCATGCGCGGGCCTCTCCGGGCACCGTAAAAAACCTCATTTTCGTAACCCTAACCCTAGGTGCTAGTCGGGGTTAGACAATTGCTCGGCAACGAAACTCCTGAGCGAAAAGGGCCCCATACGTTTTCTGCTCCCTTTTGGACCAGGAATCCAACTGCGCCATGCGCGGGCCTCTCCGGGCACCGTAAAAAACCTCATTTTCGTAACCCTAACCCTAGGTGCTAGTCGGGGTTAGACAATTGCTCGGCAACGAAACTCCTGAGCGAAAAGGGCCCCATACGTTTTCTGCTCCCTTTTGGACCAGGAATCCAACTGCGCCATGCGCGGGCCTCTCCGGGCACCGTAAAAAACCTCATTTTCGTAACCCTAACCCTAGATGTGGGTATGGCAATTTGCAATGGTTCGGCAACGAAACTCCTGAGCGAAAAGGGCCCCATACGTTTTCTGCTCCCTTTTGGACAAGGAATCCAACTGCGCCATGCGCGGGCCTCTCCGGGCACCGTAAAAAACCTCATTTTCGTAACCCTAACCTTAGGTGCTAGTCGGGGTTAGACAATTGCTCGGCAACGAAACTCCTGAGCGAAAAGAACCCCATACGTTTTCTGCTCCCTTTTGGACCAGGAATCCAACTGCGCCATGCGCGGGCCTCTCCGGGCACCGTAAAAAACCTCATTTTCGTAACCCTAACCCTAGATGTGGGTATGGCAATTTGCAATGGTTCGGCAACGAAACTCCTGAGCGAAAAGGGCCCCATACGTTTTCTGCTCCCTTTTGGACCAGGAATCCAACTGCGCCATGCGCGGGCCTCTCCGGGCACCGTAAAAAACCTCATTTTCGTAACCCTAACCCTAGATGTGGGTATGGCAATTTGCAATGGTTCGGCAACGAAACTCCTGAGCGAAAAGGGCCCCATACGTTTTCTGCTCCCTTTTGGACAAGGAATCCAACTGCGCCATGCGCGGGCCTCTCCGGGCACCGTAAAAAACCTCATTTTCGTAACCCTAACCCTAGGTGCTAGTCGGGGTTAGACAATTGCTCGGCAACGAAACTCCTGAGCGAAAAGAACCCCATACGTTTTCTGCTCCCTTTTGGACCAGGAATCCAACTGCGCCATGCGCGGGCCTCTCCGGGCACCGTAAAAAACCTCATTTTCGTAACCCTAACCCTAGATGTGGGTATGGCAATTTGCAATGGTTCGGCAACGAAACTCCTGAGCGAAAAGGGCCCCATACGTTTTCTGCTCCCTTTTGGACCAGGAATCCAACTGCGCCATGCGCGGGCCTCTCCGGGCACCGTAAAAAACCTCATTTTCGTAACCCTAACCCTAGGTGCTAGTCGGGGTTAGACAATTGCTCGGCAACGAAACTCCTGAGCGAAAAGGGCCCCATACGTTTTCTGCTCCCTTTTGGACCAGGAATCCAACTGCGCCATGCGCGGGCCTCTCCGGGCACCGTAAAAAACCTCATTTTCGTAACCCTAACCCTAGATGTGGGTATGGCAATTTGCAATGGTTCGGCAACGAAACTCCTGAGCGAAAAGGGCCCCATACGTTTTCTGCTCCCTTTTGGACCAGGAATCCAACTGCGCCATGCGCGGGCCTCTCCGGGCACCGTAAAAAACCTCATTTTCGTAACCCTAACCCTAGATGTGGGTATGGCAATTTGCAATGGTTCGGCAACGAAACTCCTGAGCGAAAAGGGCCCCATACGTTTTCTGCTCCCTTTTGGACAAGGAATCCAACTGCGCCATGCGCGGGCCTCTCCGGGCACCGTAAAAAACCTCATTTTCGTAACCCTAACCCTAGGTGCTAGTCGGGGTTAGACAATTGCTCGGCAACGAAACTCCTGAGCGAAAAGGGCCCCATACGTTTTCTGCTCCCTTTTGGACCAGGAATCCAACTGCGCCATGCGCGGGCCTCTCCGGGCACCGTAAAAAACCTCATTTTCGTAACCCTAACCCTAGATGTGGGTATGGCAATTTGCAATGGTTCGGCAACGAAACTCCTGAGCGAAAAGGGCCCCATACGTTTTCTGCTCCCTTTTGGACAAGGAATCCAACTGCGCCATGCGCGGGCCTCTCCGGGCACCGTAAAAAACCTCATTTTCGTAACCCTAACCCTAGGTGCTAGTCGGGGTTAGACAATTGCTCGGCAACGAAACTCCTGAGCGAAAAGAACCCCATACGTTTTCTGCTCCCTTTTGGACCAGGAATCCAACTGCGCCATGCGCGGGCCTCTCCGGGCACCGTAAAAAACCTCATTTTCGTAACCCTAACCCTAGATGTGGGTATGGCAATTTGCAATGGTTCGGCAACGAAACTCCTGAGCGAAAAGGGCCCCATACGTTTTCTGCTCCCTTTTGGACCAGGAATCCAACTGCGCCATGCGCGGGCCTCTCCGGGCACCGTAAAAAACCTCATTTTCGTAACCCTAACCCTAGGTGCTAGTCGGGGTTAGACAATTGCTCGGCAACGAAACTCCTGAGCGAAAAGGGCCCCATACGTTTTCTGCTCCCTTTTGGACCAGGAATCCAACTGCGCCATGCGCGGGCCTCTCCGGGCACCGTAAAAAACCTCATTTTCGTAACCCTAACCCTAGGTGCTAGTCGGGGTTAGACAATTGCTCGGCAACGAAACTCCTGAGCGAAAAGGGCCCCATACGTTTTCTGCTCCCTTTTGGACCAGGAATCCAACTGCGCCATGCGCGGGCCTCTCCGGGCACCGTAAAAAACCTCATTTTCGTAACCCTAACCCTAGATGTGGGTATGGCAATTTGCAATGGTTCGGCAACGAAACTCCTGAGCGAAAAGGGCCCCATACGTTTTCTGCTCCCTTTTGGACCAGGAATCCAACTGCGCCATGCGCGGGCCTCTCCGGGCACCGTAAAAAACCTCATTTTCGTAACCCTAACCCTAGGTGCTAGTCGGGGTTAGACAATTGCTCGGCAACGAAACTCCTGAGCGAAAAGGGCCCCATACGTTTTCTGCTCCCTTTTGGACCAGGAATCCAACTGCGCCATGCGCGGGCCTCTCCGGGCACCGTAAAAAACCTCATTTTCGTAACCCTAACCCTAGATGTGGGTATGGCAATTTGCAATGGTTCGGCAACGAAACTCCTGAGCGAAAAGGGCCCCATACGTTTTCTGCTCCCTTTTGGACCAGGAATCCAACTGCGCCATGCGCGGGCCTCTCCGGGCACCGTAAAAAACCTCATTTTCGTAACCCTAACCCTAGATGTGGGTATGGCAATTTGCAATGGTTCGGCAACGAAACTCCTGAGCGAAAAGGGCCCCATACGTTTTCTGCTCCCTTTTGGACAAGGAATCCAACTGCGCCATGCGCGGGCCTCTCCGGGCACCGTAAAAAACCTCATTTTCGTAACCCTAACCCTAGGTGCTAGTCGGGGTTAGACAATTGCTCGGCAACGAAACTCCTGAGCGAAAAGGGCCCCATACGTTTTCTGCTCCCTTTTGGACCAGGAATCCAACTGCGCCATGCGCGGGCCTCTCCGGGCACCGTAAAAAACCTCATTTTCGTAACCCTAACCCTAGATGTGGGTATGGCAATTTGCAATGGTTCGGCAACGAAACTCCTGAGCGAAAAGGGCCCCATACGTTTTCTGCTCCCTTTTGGACAAGGAATCCAACTGCGCCATGCGCGGGCCTCTCCGGGCACCGTAAAAAACCTCATTTTCGTAACCCTAACCCTAGGTGCTAGTCGGGGTTAGACAATTGCTCGGCAACGAAACTCCTGAGCGAAAAGAACCCCATACGTTTTCTGCTCCCTTTTGGACCAGGAATCCAACTGCGCCATGCGCGGGCCTCTCCGGGCACCGTAAAAAACCTCATTTTCGTAACCCTAACCCTAGATGTGGGTATGGCAATTTGCAATGGTTCGGCAACGAAACTCCTGAGCGAAAAGGGCCCCATACGTTTTCTGCTCCCTTTTGGACCAGGAATCCAACTGCGCCATGCGCGGGCCTCTCCGGGCACCGTAAAAAACCTCATTTTCGTAACCCTAACCCTAGGTGCTAGTCGGGGTTAGACAATTGCTCGGCAACGAAACTCCTGAGCGAAAAGAACCCCATACGTTTTCTGCTCCCTTTTGGACCAGGAATCCAACTGCGCCATGCGCGGGCCTCTCCGGGCACCAGTAAAAAACCTCATTTTCGTAACCCTAACCCTAGATGTGGGTATGGCAATTTGCAATGGTTCGGCAACGAAACTCCTGAGCGAAAAGGGCCCCATACGTTTTCTGCTCCCTTTTGGACCAGGAATCCAACTGCGCCATGCGCGGGCCTCTCCGGGCACCGTAAAAAACCTCATTTTCGTAACCCTAACCCTAGATGTGGGTATGGCAATTTGCAATGGTTCGGCAACGAAACTCCTGAGCGAAAAGGGCCCCATACGTTTTCTGCTCCCTTTTGGACAAGGAATCCAACTGCGCCATGCGCGGGCCTCTCCGGGCACCGTAAAAAACCTCATTTTCGTACCCTAACCCTAGGTGCTAGTCGGGGTTAGACAATTGCTCGGCAACGAAACTCCTGAGCGAAAAGAACCCCATACGTTTTCTGCTCCCTTTTGGACCAGGAATCCAACTGCGCCATGCGCGGGCCTCTCCGGGCACCGTAAAAAACCTCATTTTCGTAACCCTAACCCTAGATGTGGGGTATGGCAATTTGCAATGGTTCGGCAACGAAACTCTCTGAGCGAAAAGGGCCCCATACGTTTTCTGCTCCCTTTTGGACCAGGAATCCAACTGCGCCATGCGCGGGCCTCTCCGGGCACCGTAAAAAACCTCATTTTCGTAACCCTAACCCTAGATGTGGGTATGGCAATTTGCAATGGTTCGGCAACGAAACTCCTGAGCGAAAAGGGCCCCATACGTTTTCTGCTCCCTTTTGGACAAGGAATCCAACTGCGCCATGCGCGGGCCTCTCCGGGCACCGTAAAAAACCTCATTTTCGTAACCCTAACCCTAGGTGCTAGTCGGGGTTAGACAATTGCTCGGCAACGAAACTCCTGAGCGAAAAGGGCCCCATACGTTTTCTGCTCCCTTTTGGACCAGGAATCCAACTGCGCCATGCGCGGGCCTCTCCGGGCACCGTAAAAAACCTCATTTTCGTAACCCTAACCCTAGATGTGGGTATGGCAATTTGCAATGGTTCGGCAACGAAACTCCTGAGCGAAAAGGGCCCCATACGTTTTCTGCTCCCTTTTGGACAAGGAATCCAACTGCGCCATGCGCGGGCCTCTCCGGGCACCGTAAAAAACCTCATTTTCGTAACCCTAACCCTAGGTGCTAGTCGGGGTTAGACAATTGCTCGGCAACGAAACTCCTGAGCGAAAAGGGACCCCATACGTTTTCTGCTCCCTTTTGGACCAGGAATCCAACTGCGCCATGCGCGGGCCTCTCCGGGCACCGTAAAAAACCTCATTTTCGTAACCCTAACCCTAGATGTGGGTATGGCAATTTGCAATGGTTACGGCAACGAAACTCCTGAGCGAAAAGGGCCCCATACGTTTTCTGCTCCCTTTTGGACAAGGAATCCAACTGCGCCATGCGCGGGCCTCTCCGGGCACCGTAAAAAACCTCATTTTCGTAACCCTAACCCTAGGTGCTAGTCGGGGTTAGACAATTGCTCGGCAACGAAAACTCCTGAGCGAAAGAACCCCATACGTTTTCTGCTCCCTTTTGGACCAGGAATCCAACTGCGCCATGCGCGGGCCTCTCACCGTAAAAAACCTCATTTTCGTAACCCTAACCCTAGATGTGGGTATGGCAATTTGCAATGGTTCGGCAACGAAACTCCTGAGCGAAAAGGGCCCCATACGTTTTCTGCTCCCTTTTGGACCAGGAATCCAACTGCGCCATGCGCGGGCCTCTCCGGGCACCGTAAAAAACCTCATTTTCGTAACCCTAACCCTAGGTGCTAGTCGGGGTTAGACAATTGCTCGGCAACGAAACTCCTGAGCGAAAAGGGCCCCATACGTTTTCTGCTCCCTTTTGGACCAGGAATCCAACTGCGCCATGCGCGGGCCTCTCCGGGCACCGTAAAAAACCTCATTTTCGTAACCCTAACCCTAGGTGCTAGTCGGGGTTAGACAATTGCTCGGCAACGAAACTCCTGAGCGAAAAGGGCCCCATACGTTTTCTGCCTCCCTTTTGGACCAGGAATCCAACTGCGCCATGCGCGGGCCTCTCCGGGCACCGTAAAAAACCTCATTTTCGTAACCCTAACCCTAGATGTGGGTATGGCAATTTGCAATGGTTCGGCAACGAAACTCCTGAGCGAAAAGGGCCCCATACGTTTTCTGCTCCCTTTTGGACAAGGAATCCAACTGCGCCATGCGCGGGCCTCTCCGGGCACCGTAAAAAACCTCATTTTCGTAACCCTAACCCTAGGTGCTAGTCGGGGTTAGACAATTGCTCGGCAACGAAACTCCTGAGCGAAAAGGGCCCCATACGTTTTCTGCTCCCTTTTGGACCAGGAATCCAACTGCGCCATGCGCGGGCCTCTCCGGGCACCGTAAAAAACCTCATTTTCGTAACCCTAACCCTAGATGTGGGTATGGCAATTTGCAATGGTTCGGCAACGAAACTCCTGAGCGAAAAGGGCCCCATACGTTTTCTGCTCCCTTTTGGACAAGGAATCCAACTGCGCCATGCCGCGGGCCTCTCCGGGCACCGTAAAAAACCTCATTTTCGTAACCCTAACCCTAGGTGCTAGTCGGGGTTAGACAATTGCTCGGCAACGAAACTCCTGAGCGAAAAGGGCCCCATACGTTTTCTGCTCCCTTTTGGACCAGGAATCCAACTGCGCCATGCGCGGGCCTCTCCGGGCACCGTAAAAAACCTCATTTTCGTAACCCTAACCCTAGATGTGGGTATGGCAATTTGCAATGGTTCGGCAACGAAACTCCTGAGCGAAAAGGGCCCCATACGTTTTCTGCTCCCTTTTGGACAAGGAATCCAACTGCGCCCATGCGCGGGCCTCTCCGGGCACCGTAAAAAACCTCATTTTCGTAACCCTAACCCTAGGTGCTAGTCGGGGTTAGACAATTGCTCGGCAACGAAACTCCTGAGCGAAAAGGGCCCCATACGTTTTCTGCTCCCTTTTGGACCAGGAATCCAACTGCGCCATGCGCGGGCCTCTCCGGGCACCGTAAAAAACCTCATTTTCGTAACCCTAACCCTAGATGTGGGTATGGCAATTTGCAATGGTTCGGCAACGAAACTCCTGAGCGAAAAGGGCCCCATACGTTTTCTGCTCCCTTTTGGACAAGGAATCCAACTGCGCCATGCGCGGGCCTCTCCGGGCACCGTAAAAAACCTCATTTTCGTAACCCTAACCCTAGGTGCTAGTCGGGGTTAGACAATTGCTCGGCAACGAAACTCCTGAGCGAAAAGAGGCCCATACGTTTTCTGCTCCCTTTTGGACCAGGAATCCAACTGCGCCATGCGCGGGCCTCTCCGGGCACCGTAAAAAACCTCATTTTCGTAACCCTAACCCTAGATGTGGGTATGGCAATTTGCAATGGTTCGGCAACGAAACTCCTGAGCGAAAAGGGCCCCATACGTTTTCTGCTCCCTTTTGGACAGGAATCCAACTGCGCCATGCGCGGGCCTCTCCGGGCACCGTAAAAAACCTCATTTTCGTAACCCTAACCCTAGGTGCTAGTCGGGGTTAGACAATTGCTCGGCAACGAAACTCCTGAGCGAAAAGGGCCCCATACGTTTTCTGCTCCCTTTTGGACCAGGAATCCAACTGCGCCATGCGCGGGCCTCTCCGGGCACCGTAAAAAACCTCATTTTCGTAACCCTAACCCTAGATGTGGGTATGGCAATTTGCAATGGTTCGGCAACGAAACTCCTGAGCGAAAAGGGCCCCATACGTTTTCTGCTCCCTTTTGGACAAGGAATCCAACTGCGCCATGCGCGGGCCTCTCCGGGCACCGTAAAAAACCTCATTTTCGTAACCCTAACCCTAGGTGCTAGTCGGGGTTAGACAATTGCTCGGCAACGAAACTCCTGAGCGAAAAGGGCCCCATACGTTTTCTGCTCCCTTTTGGACCAGGAATCCAACTGCGCATGCGCGGGCCTCTCCGGGCACCGTAAAAAACCTCATTTTCGTAACCCTAACCCTAGATGTGGGTATGGCAATTTGCAATGGTTCGGCAACGAAACTCCTGAGCGAAAAGGGCCCCATACGTTTTCTGCTCCCTTTTGGACAAGGAATCCAACTGCGCCATGCGCGGGCCTCTCCGGGCACCGTAAAAAACCTCATTTTCGTAACCCTAACCCTAGGTGCTAGTCGGGGTTAGACAATTGCTCGGCAACGAAACTCCTGAGCGAAAAGGGCCCCATACGTTTTCTGCTCCCTTTTGGACCAGGAATCCAACTGCGCCATGCGCGGGCCTCTCCGGGCACCGTAAAAAACCTCATTTTCGTAACCCTAACCCTAGATGTGGGTATGGCAATTTGCAATGGTTCGGCAACGAAACTCCTGAGCGAAAAGGGCCCCATACGTTTTCTGCTCCCTTTTGGACCAGGAATCCAACTGCGCCATGCGCGGGCCTCTCCGGGCACCGTAAAAAACCTCATTTTCGTAACCCTAACCCTAGGTGCTAGTCGGGGTTAGACAATTGCTCGGCAACGAAACTCCTGAGCGAAAAGGGCCCCATACGTTTTCTGCTCCCTTTTGGACCAGGAATCCAACTGCGCCATGCGCGGGCCTCTCCGGGCACCGTAAAAAACCTCATTTTCGTAACCCTAACCCTAGATGTGGGTATGGCAATTTGCAATGGTTCGGCAACGAAACTCCTGAGCGAAAAGGGCCCCATACGTTTTCTGCTCCCTTTTGGACAAGGAATCCAACTGCGCCATGCGCGGGCCTCTCCGGGCACCGTAAAAAAACCTCATTTTCGTAACCCTAACCCTAGGTGCTAGTCGGGGTTAGACAATTGCTCGGCAACGAAACTCCTGAGCGAAAAGGGCCCCATACGTTTTCTGCGTCCCTTTTGGACCAGGAATCCAACTGCGCCATGCGCGGGCCTCTCCGGGCACCGTAAAAAACCTCATTTTCGTAACCCTAACCCTAGATGTGGGTTATGGCAATTTGCAATGGTTCGGCAACGAAACTCCTGAGCGAAAAGGGCCCCATACGTTTTCTGCTCCCTTTTGGACAAGGAATCCAACTGCGCCATGCGCGGGCCTCTCCGGGCACCGTAAAAAAACCTCATTTTCGTAACCCTAACCCTAGGTGCTAGTCGGGGTTAGACAATTGCTCGGCAACGAAACTCCTGAGCGAAAAGGGCCCCATACGTTTTCTGCTCCCTTTTGGACCAGGAATCCAACTGCGCCATGCGCGGGCCTCTCCGGGCACCGTAAAAAACCTCATTTTCGTAACCCTAACCCTAGATGTGGGTATGGCAATTTGCAATGGTTCGGCAACGAAACTCCTGAGCGAAAAGGGCCCCATACGTTTTCTGCTCCCTTTTGGACAAGGAATCCAACTGCGCCATGCGCGGGCCTCTCCGGGCACCGTAAAAAACCTCATTTTCGTAACCCTAACCCTAGGTGCTAGTCGGGGTTAGACAATTGCTCGGCAACGAAACTCCTGAGCGAAAAGGGCCCCATACGTTTTCTGCTCCCTTTTGGACCAGGAATCCAACTGCGCCATGCGCGGGCCTCTCCGGGCACCGTAAAAAACCTCATTTTCGTAACCCTAACCCTAGATGTGGGTATGGCAATTTGCAATGGTTCGGCAACGAAACTCCTGAGCGAAAAGGGCCCCATACGTTTTCTGCTCCCTTTTGGACAAGGAATCCAACTGCGCCATGCGCGGGCCTCTCCGGGCACCGTAAAAAAACTCATTTTCGTAACCCTAACCCTAGGTGGCTAGTCGGGGTTAGACAATTGCTCGGCAACGAAACTCCTGAGCGAAAAGGGCCCCATACGTTTTCTGCTCCCTTTTGGACCAGGAATCCAACTGCGCCATGCGCGGGCCTCTCCGGGCACCGTAAAAACCTCATTTTCGTAACCCTAACCCTAGATGTGGGTATGGCAATTTGCAATGGTTCGGCAACGAAACTCCTGAGCGAAAAGGGGCCCCATACGTTTTCTGCTCCCTTTTGGACAAGGAATCCAACTGCGCCATGCACGGGCCTCTCCGGGCACCGTAAAAAAAACTCATTTTCGTAACCCTAACCCTAGGTGCTAGTCGGGGTTAGACAATTGCTCGGCAACGAAACTCCTGAGCGAAAAGGGCCCCATACGTTTTCTGCTCCCTTTTGGACCAGGAATCCAACTGCGCGCATGCGCGGGCCTCTCCGGGCACCGTAAAAAACCTCATTTTCGTAACCCTAACCCTAGGTTGCTAGTCGGGTTAGACAATTGCTCGGCAACGAAACTCCTGAGCGAAAAGGGCCCCATACGTTTTCTGCTCCCTTTTGGACAAGGAATCCAACTGCGCCATGCGCGGGCCTCTCCGGGCACCGTAAAAAACTCATTTTCGTAACCCTAACCCTAGATGTGGGTATGGCAATTTGCAATGGTTCGGCAACGAAACTCCTGAGCGAAAAGGGCCCCATACGTTTTCTGCTCCCTTTTGGACAAGGAATCCAACTGCGCCATGCGCGGGCCTCTCCGGGCACCGTAAAAAAACTCATTTTCGTAACCCTAACCCTAGGTGCTAGTCGGGGTTAGACAATTGCTCGGCAACGAAACTCCTGAGCGAAAAGGGCCCCATACGTTTTCTGCTCCCTTTTGGACCAGGAATCCAACTGCGCCATGCGCGGGCCTCTCCGGGCACCGTAAAAAACCTCATTTTCGTAACCCTAACCCTAGATGTGGGTATGGCAATTTGCAATGGTTCGGCAACGAAACTCCTGAGCGAAAAGGGCCCCATACGTTTTCTGCTCCCTTTTGGACAAGGAATCCAACTGCGCCATGCACGGGCCTCTCTGGGCACCGTAAAAAAACTCATTTTCGTAACCCTAACCCTAGGTGCTAGTCGGGGTTAGACAATTGCTCGGCAACGAAACTCCTGAGCGAAAAGGGCCCCATACGTTTTCTGCTCCCTTTTGGACCAGGAATCCAACTGCGCCATGCGCGGGCCTCTCCGGGCACCGTAAAAAACCTCATTTTCGTAACTCTAACCCTAGGTGCTAGTCGGGGTTAGACAATTGCTCGGCAACGAAACTCCTGAGCGAAAAGGGCCCCATACGTTTTCTGCTCCCTTTTGGACCAGGAATCCAACTGCGCCATGCGCGGGCCTCTCCGGGCACCGTAAAAAACCTCATTTTCGTAACCCTAACCCTAGATGTGGGTATGGCAATTTGCAATGGTTCGGCAACGAAACTCCTGAGCGAAAAGGGCCCCATATGTTTTCTGCTCCCTTTTGGACAAGGAATCCAACTGCGCCATGCGCGGGCCTCTCCGGGCACCGTAAAAAAACTCATTTTCGTAACCCTAACCCTAGGTGCTAGTCGGGGTTAGACAATTGCTCGGCAACGAAACTCCTGAGCGAAAAGGGCCCCATACGTTTTCTGCTCCCTTTTGGACCAGGAATCCAACTGCGCCATGCGCGGGCCTCTCCGGGCACCGTAAAAAACCTCATTTTCGTAACCCTAACCCTAGATGTGGGTATGGCAATTTGCAATGGTTCGGCAACGAAACTCCTGAGCGAAAAGGGCCCCATACGTTTTCTGCTCCCTTTTGGACAAGGAATCCAACTGCGCCATGCGCGGGCCTCTCCGGGCACCGTAAAAAACCTCATTTTCGTAACCCTAACCCTAGGTGCTAGTCGGGGTTAGACAATTGCTCGGCAACGAAACTCCTGAGCGAAAAGGGCCCCATACGTTTTCTGCTCCCTTTTGGACCAGGAATCCAACTGCGCCATGCGCGGGCCTCTCCGGGCACCGTAAAAAACCTCATTTTCGTAACCCTAACCCTAGATGTGGGTATGGCAATTTGCAATGGTTCGGCAACGAAACTCCTGAGCGAAAAGGGCCCCATACGTTTTCTGCTCCCTTTTGGACCAGGAATCCAACTGCGCCATGCGCGGGCCTCTCCGGGCACCGTAAAAAACCTAATTTTCGTAACCCTAACCCTAGGTGCTAGTCGGGGTTAGACAATTGCTCGGCAACGAAACTCCTGAGCGAAAAGGGCCCATACGTTTTCTGCTCCCTTTTGGACCAGGAATCCAACTGCGCCATGCGCGGGCCTCTCCGGGCACCGTAAAAAACCTCATTTTCGTAACCCTAACCCTAGATGTGGGTATGGCAATTTGCAATGGTTCGGCAACGAAACTCCTGAGCGAAAAGGGCCCCATACGTTTTCTGCTCCCTTTGGACAAGGAATCCAACTGCGCCATGCGCGGGCCTCTCCGGGCACCGTAAAAAACTCATTTTCGTAACCCTAACCCTAGGTGCTAGTCGGGGTTAGACAATTGCTCGGCAACGAAACTCCTGAGCGAAAAGGGCCCCATACGTTTTCTGCTCCCTTTTGGACCAGGAATCCAACTGCGCCATGCGCGGGCCTCTCCGGGCACCGTAAAAAACCTCATTTTCGTAACCCTAACCCTAGATGTGGGTATGGCAATTTGCAATGGTTCGGCAACGAAACTCCTGAGCGAAAAGGGCCCCATACGTTTTCTGCTCCCTTTTGGACAAGGAATCCAACTGCGCCATGCGCGGGCCTCTCCGGGCACCGTAAAAAACCTCATTTTCGTAACCCTAACCCTAGGTGCTAGTCGGGGTTAGACAATTGCTCGGCAACGAAACTCCTGAGCGAAAAGGGCCCCATACGTTTTCTGCTCCCTTTTGGACCAGGAATCCAACTGCGCCATGCGCGGGCCTCTCCGGGCACCGTAAAAAACCTCATTTTCGTAACCCTAACCCTAGATGTGGGTATGGCAATTTGCAATGGTTCGGCAACGAAACTCCTGAGCGAAAAGGGCCCCATACGTTTTCTGCTCCCTTTTGGACCAGGAATCCAACTGCGCCATGCGCGGGCCTCTCCGGGCACCGTAAAAAACCTCATTTTCGTAACCCTAACCCTAGGTGCTAGTCGGGGTTAGACAATTGCTCGGCAACGAAACTCCTGAGCGAAAAGGGCCCCATACGTTTTCTGCTCCCTTTTGGACCAGGAATCCAACTGCGCCATGCGCGGGCCTCTCCGGGCACCGTAAAAAACCTCATTTTCGTAACCCTAACCCTAGATGTGGGTATGGCAATTTGCAATGGTTCGGCAACGAAACTCCTGAGCGAAAAGGGCCCCATACGTTTTCTGCTCCCTTTTGGACAAGGAATCCAACTGCGCCATGCGCGGGCCTCTCCGGGCACCGTAAAAAACCTCATTTTCGTAACCCTAACCCTAGATGTGGGTATGGCAATTTGCAATGGTTCGGCAACGAAACTCCTGAGCGAAAAGGGCCCCATACGTTTTCTGCTCCCTTTTGGACCAGGAATCCAACTGCGCCATGCGCGGGCCTCTCCGGGCACCGTAAAAAACCTCATTTTCGTAACCCTAACCCTAGGTGCTAGTCGGGGTTAGACAATTGCTCGGCAACGAAACTCCTGAGCGAAAAGGGCCCCATACGTTTTCTGCTCCCTTTTGGACCAGGAATCCAACTGCGCCATGCGCGGGCCTCTCCGGGCACCGTAAAAAACCTCATTTTCGTAACCCTAACCCTAGATGTGGGTATGGCAATTTGCAATGGTTCGGCAACGAAACTCCTGAGCGAAAAGGGCCCCATACGTTTTCTGCTCCCTTTTGGACCAGGAATCCAACTGCGCCATGCGCGGGCCTCTCCGGGCACCGTAAAAAACCTCATTTTCGTAACCCTAACCCTAGGTGCTAGTCGGGGTTAGACAATTGCTCGGCAACGAAACTCCTGAGCGAAAAGGGCCCCATACGTTTTCTGCTCCCTTTTGGACCAGGAATCCAACTGCGCCATGCGCGGGCCTCTCCGGGCACCGTAAAAAACCTCATTTTCGTAACCCTAACCCTAGATGTGGGTATGGCAATTTGCAATGGTTCGGCAACGAAACTCCTGAGCGAAAAGGGCCCCATACGTTTTCTGCTCCCTTTTGGACAAGGAATCCAACTGCGCCATGCGCGGGCCTCTCCGGGCACCGTAAAAAAACTCATTTTCGTAACCCTAACCCTAGGTGCTAGTCGGGGTTAGACAATTGCTCGGCAACGAAACTCCTGAGCGAAAAGGGCCCCATACGTTTTCTGCTCCCTTTTGGACCAGGAATCCAACTGCGCCATGCGCGGGCCTCTCCGGGCACCGTAAAAAACCTCATTTTCGTAACCCTAACCCTAGGTGCTAGTCGGGGTTAGACAATTGCTCGGCAACGAAACTCCTGAGCGAAAAGGGCCCCATACGTTTTCTGCTCCCTTTTGGACCAGGAATCCAACTGCGCCATGCGCGGGCCTCTCCGGGCACCGTAAAAAACCTCATTTTCGTAACCCTAACCCTAGATGTGGGTATGGCAATTTGCAATGGTTCGGCAACGAAACTCCTGAGCGAAAAGGGCCCCATACGTTTTCTGCTCCCTTTTGGACAAGGAATCCAACTGCGCCATGCGCGGGCCTCTCCGGGCACCGTAAAAAACCTCATTTTCGTAACCCTAACCCTAGGTGCTAGTCGGGGTTAGACAATTGCTCGGCAACGAAACTCCTGAGCGAAAAGGGCCCCATACGTTTTCTGCTCCCTTTTGGACCAGGAATCCAACTGCGCCATGCGCGGGCCTCTCCGGGCACCGTAAAAAACCTCATTTTCGTAACCCTAACCCTAGATGTGGGTATGGCAATTTGCAATGGTTCGGCAACGAAACTCCTGAGCGAAAAGGGCCCCATACGTTTTCTGCTCCCTTTTGGACAAGGAATCCAACTGCGCCATGCGCGGGCCTCTCCGGGCACCGTAAAAAACCTCATTTTCGTAACCCTAACCCTAGGTGCTAGTCGGGGTTAGACAATTGCTCGGCAACGAAACTCCTGAGCGAAAAGGGCCCCATACGTTTTCTGCTCCCTTTTGGACCAGGAATCCAACTGCGCCATGCGCGGGCCTCTCCGGGCACCGTAAAAAACCTCATTTTCGTAACCCTAACCCTAGATGTGGGTATGGCAATTTGCAATGGTTCGGCAACGAAACTCCTGAGCGAAAAGGGCCCCATACGTTTTCTGCTCCCTTTTGGACCAGGAATCCAACTGCGCCATGCGCGGGCCTCTCCGGGCACCGTAAAAAACCTCATTTTCGTAACCCTAACCCTAGGTGCTAGTCGGGGTTAGACAATTGCTCGGCAACGAAACTCCTGAGCGAAAAGGGCCCCATACGTTTTCTGCTCCCTTTTGGACCAGGAATCCAACTGCGCCATGCGCGGGCCTCTCCGGGCACCGTAAAAAACCTCATTTTCGTAACCCTAACCCTAGATGTGGGTATGGCAATTTGCAATGGTTCGGCAACGAAACTCCTGAGCGAAAAGGGCCCCATACGTTTTCTGCTCCCTTTTGGACAAGGAATCCAACTGCGCCATGCGCGGGCCTCTCCGGGCACCGTAAAAAACTCATTTTCGTAACCCTAACCCTAGGTGCTAGTCGGGGTTAGACAATTGCTCGGCAACGAAACTCCTGAGCGAAAAGGGCCCCATACGTTTTCTGCTCCCTTTTGGACCAGGAATCCAACTGCGCCATGCGCGGGCCTCTCCGGGCACCGTAAAAAACCTCATTTTCGTAACCCTAACCCTAGATGTGGGTATGGCAATTTGCAATGGTTCGGCAACGAAACTCCTGAGCGAAAAGGGCCCCATACGTTTTCTGCTCCCTTTTGGACAAGGAATCCAACTGCGCCATGCGCGGGCCTCTCCGGGCACCGTAAAAAACTCATTTTCGTAACCCTAACCCTAGGTGCTAGTCGGGGTTAGACAATTGCTCGGCAACGAAACTCCTGAGCGAAAAGGGCCCCATACGTTTTCTGCTCCCTTTTGGACCAGGAATCCAACTGCGCCATGCGCGGGCCTCTCCGGGCACCGTAAAAAACCTCATTTTCGTAACCCTAACCCTAGATGTGGGTATGGCAATTTGCAATGGTTCGGCAACGAAACTCCTGAGCGAAAAGGGCCCCATACGTTTTCTGCTCCCTTTTGGACCAGGAATCCAACTGCGCCATGCGCGGGCCTCTCCGGGCACCGTAAAAAACCTCATTTTCGTAACCCTAACCCTAGGTGCTAGTCGGGGTTAGACAATTGCTCGGCAACGAAACTCCTGAGCGAAAAGGGCCCCATACGTTTTCTGCTCCCTTTTGGACCAGGAATCCAACTGCGCCATGCGCGGGCCTCTCCGGGCACCGTAAAAAACCTCATTTTCGTAACCCTAACCCTAGATGTGGGTATGGCAATTTGCAATGGTTCGGCAACGAAACTCCTGAGCGAAAAGGGCCCCATACGTTTTCTGCTCCCTTTTGGACAAGGAATCCAACTGCGCCATGCGCGGGCCTCTCCGGGCACCGTAAAAAACCTCATTTTCGTAACCCTAACCCTAGGTGCTAGTCGGGGTTAGACAATTGCTCGGCAACGAAACTCCTGAGCGAAAAGGGCCCCATACGTTTTCTGCTCCCTTTTGGACCAGGAATCCAACTGCGCCATGCGCGGGCCTCTCCGGGCACCGTAAAAAACCTCATTTTCGTAACCCTAACCCTAGATGTGGGTATGGCAATTTGCAATGGTTCGGCAACGAAACTCCTGAGCGAAAAGGGCCCCATACGTTTTCTGCTCCCTTTTGGACCAGGAATCCAACTGCGCCATGCGCGGGCCTCTCCGGGCACCGTAAAAAACCTCATTTTCGTAACCCTAACCCTAGGTGCTAGTCGGGGTTAGACAATTGCTCGGCAACGAAACTCCTGAGCGAAAAGGGCCCCATACGTTTTCTGCTCCCTTTTGGACCAGGAATCCAACTGCGCCATGCGCGGGCCTCTCCGGGCACCGTAAAAAACCTCATTTTCGTAACCCTAACCCTAGATGTGGGTATGGCAATTTGCAATGGTTCGGCAACGAAACTCCTGAGCGAAAAGGGCCCCATACGTTTTCTGCTCCCTTTTGGACAGGAATCCAACTGCGCCATGCGCGGGCCTCTCCGGGCACCGTAAAAAACCTCATTTTCGTAACCCTAACCCTAGGTGCTAGTCGGGGTTAGACAATTGCTCGGCAACGAAACTCCTGAGCGAAAAGGGCCCCATACGTTTTCTGCTCCCTTTTGGACCAGGAATCCAACTGCGCCATGCGCGGGCCTCTCCGGGCACCGTAAAAAACCTCATTTTCGTAACCCTAACCCTAGATGTGGGTATGGCAATTTGCAATGGTTCGGCAACGAAACTCCTGAGCGAAAAGGGCCCCATACGTTTTCTGCTCCCTTTTGGACAAGGAATCCAACTGCGCCATGCGCGGGCCTCTCCGGGCACCGTAAAAAAACTCATTTTCGTAACCCTAACCCTAGGTGCTAGTCGGGGTTAGACAATTGCTCGGCAACGAAACTCCTGAGCGAAAAGGGCCCCATACGTTTTCTGCTCCCTTTTGGACCAGGAATCCAACTGCGCCATGCGCGGGCCTCTCCGGGCACCGTAAAAAACCTCATTTTCGTAACCCTAACCCTAGATGTGGGTATGGCAATTTGCAATGGTTCGGCAACGAAACTCCTGAGCGAAAAGGGCCCCATACGTTTTCTGCTCCCTTTTGGACAGGAATCCAACTGCGCCATGCAGCGGGCCTCTCCGGGCACCGTAAAAAAACCTCATTTTCGTAACCCTAACCCTAGGTGCTAGTCGGGGTTAGACAATTGCTCGGCAACGAAACTCCTGAGCGAAAAGGGCCCCATACGTTTTCTGCTCCCTTTTGGACCAGGAATCCAACTGCGCCATGCGCGGGCCTCTCCGGGCACCGTAAAAAACCTCATTTTCGTAACCCTAACCCTAGGTGCTAGTCGGGGTTAGACAATTGCTCGGCAACGAAACTCCTGAGCGAAAAGGGCCCCATACGTTTTCTGCTCCCTTTTGGACCAGGAATCCAACTGCGCCATGCGCGGGCCTCTCCGGGCACCGTAAAAAACCTCATTTTCGTAACCCTAACCCTAGATGTGGGTATGGCAATTTGCAATGGTTCGGCAACGAAACTCCTGAGCGAAAAGGGCCCCATACGTTTTCTGCTCCCTTTTGGACAAGGAATCCAACTGCGCCATGCGCGGGCCTCTCCGGGCACCGTAAAAAAACTCATTTTCGTAACCCTAACCCTAGGTGCTAGTCGGGGTTAGACAATTGCTCGGCAACGAAACTCCTGAGCGAAAAGGGCCCCATACGTTTTCTGCTCCCTTTTGGACCAGGAATCCAACTGCGCCATGCGCGGGCCTCTCCGGGCACCGTAAAAAACCTCATTTTCGTAACCCTAACCCTAGATGTGGGTATGGCAATTTGCAATGGTTCGGCAACGAAACTCCTGAGCGAAAAGGGCCCCATACGTTTTCTGCTCCCTTTTGGACAAGGAATCCAACTGCGCCATGCGCGGGCCTCTCCGGGCACCGTAAAAAACCTCATTTTCGTAACCCTAACCCTAGGTGCTAGTCGGGTTAGACAATGCTCGGCAACGAAACTCCTGAGCGAAAAGGGCCCCATACGTTTTCTGCTCCCTTTTGGACCAGGAATCCAACTGCGCCATGCGCGGGCCTCTCCGGGCACCGTAAAAAACCTCATTTTCGTAACCCTAACCCTAGGTGCTAGTCGGGGTTAGACAATTGCTCGGCAACGAAACTCCTGAGCGAAAAGGGCCCCATACGTTTTCTGCTCCCTTTTGGACCAGGAATCCAACTGCGCCATGCGCGGGCCTCTCCGGGCACCGTAAAAAACCTCATTTTCGTAACCCTAACCCTAGATGTGGGTATGGCAATTTGCAATGGTTCGGCAACGAAACTCCTGAGCGAAAAGGGCCCCATACGTTTTCTGCTCCCTTTTGGACAAGGAATCCAACTGCGCCATGCACGGGCCTCTCCGGGCACCGTAAAAAAACTCATTTTCGTAACCCTAACCCTAGGTGCTAGTCGGGGTTAGACAATTGCTCGGCAACGAAACTCCTGAGCGAAAAGGGCCCCATACGTTTTCTGCTCCCTTTTGGACCAGGAATCCAACTGCGCCATGCGCGGGCCTCTCCGGGCACCGTAAAAAACCTCATTTTCGTAACCCTAACCCTAGGTGCTAGTCGGGGTTAGACAATTGCTCGGCAACGAAACTCCTGAGCGAAAAGGGCCCCATACGTTTTCTGCTCCCTTTTGGACCAGGAATCCAACTGCGCCATGCGCGGGCCTCTCCGGGCACCGTAAAAAACCTCATTTTCGTAACCCTAACCCTAGATGTGGGTATGGCAATTTGCAATGGTTCGGCAACGAAACTCCTGAGCGAAAAGGGCCCCATACGTTTTCTGCTCCCTTTTGGACAAGGAATCCAACTGCGCCATGCGCGGGCCTCTCCGGGCACCGTAAAAAAACTCATTTTCGTAACCCTAACCCTAGGTGCTAGTCGGGGTTAGACAATTGCTCGGCAACGAAACTCCTGAGCGAAAAGGGCCCCATACGTTTTCTGCTCCCTTTTGGACCAGGAATCCAACTGCGCCATGCGCGGGCCTCTCCGGGCACCGTAAAAAACCTCATTTTCGTAACCCTAACCCTAGATGTGGGTATGGCAATTTGCAATGGTTCGGCAACGAAACTCCTGAGCGAAAAGGGCCCCATATGTTTTCTGCTCCCTTTTGGACAAGGAATCCAACTGCGCCATGCGCGGGCCTCTCCGGGCACCGTAAAAAAACTCATTTTCGTAACCCTAACCCTAGGTGCTAGTCGGGGTTAGACAATTGCTCGGCAACGAAACTCCTGAGCGAAAAGGGCCCCATACGTTTTCTGCTCCCTTTTGGACCAGGAATCCAACTGCGCCATGCGCGGGCCTCTCCGGGCACCGTAAAAAACCTCATTTTCGTAACCCTAACCCTAGATGTGGGTATGGCAATTTGCAATGGTTCGGCAACGAAACTCCTGAGCGAAAAGGGCCCCATACGTTTTCTGCTCCCTTTTGGACAAGGAATCCAACTGCGCCATGCGCGGGCCTCTCCGGGCACCGTAAAAAACCTCATTTTCGTAACCCTAACCCTAGGTGCTAGTCGGGGTTAGACAATTGCTCGGCAACGAAACTCCTGAGCGAAAAGGGCCCCATACGTTTTCTGCTCCCTTTTGGACCAGGAATCCAACTGCGCCATGCGCGGGCCTCTCCGGGCACCGTAAAAAACCTCATTTTCGTAACCCTAACCCTAGATGTGGGTATGGCAATTTGCAATGGTTCGGCAACGAAACTCCTGAGCGAAAAGGGCCCCATACGTTTTCTGCTCCCTTTTGGACAAGGAATCCAACTGCGCCATGCGCGGGCCTCTCCGGGCACCGTAAAAAAACTCATTTTCGTAACCCTAACCCTAGGTGCTAGTCGGGGTTAGACAATTGCTCGGCAACGAAACTCCTGAGCGAAAAGGGCCCCATACGTTTTCTGCTCCCTTTTGGACCAGGAATCCAACTGCGCCATGCGCGGGCCTCTCCGGGCACCGTAAAAAACCTCATTTTCGTAACCCTAACCCTAGATGTGGGTATGGCAATTTGCAATGGTTCGGCAACGAAACTCCTGAGCGAAAAGGGCCCCATACGTTTTCTGCTCCCTTTTGGACAAGGAATCCAACTGCGCCATGCGCGGGCCTCTCCGGGCACCGTAAAAAACCTCATTTTCGTAACCCTAACCCTAGGTGCTAGTCGGGGTTAGACAATTGCTCGGCAACGAAACTCCTGAGCGAAAAGGGCCCCATACGTTTTCTGCTCCCTTTTGGACCAGGAATCCAACTGCGCCATGCGCGGGCCTCTCCGGGCACCGTAAAAAACCTCATTTTCGTAACCCTAACCCTAGATGTGGGTATGGCAATTTGCAATGGTTCGGCAACGAAACTCCTGAGCGAAAAGGGCCCCATACGTTTTCTGCTCCCTTTTGGACCAGGAATCCAACTGCGCCATGCGCGGGCCTCTCCGGGCACCGTAAAAAACTCATTTTCGTAACCCTAACCCTAGATGTGGGTATGGCAATTTGCAATGGTTCGGCAACGAAACTCCTGAGCGAAAAGGGCCCCATACGTTTTCTGCTCCCTTTTGGACAAGGAATCCAACTGCGCCATGCGCGGGCCTCTCCGGGCACCGTAAAAAAACTCATTTTCGTAACCCTAACCCTAGGTGCTAGTCGGGGTTAGACAATTGCTCGGCAACGAAACTCCTGAGCGAAAAGGGCCCCATACGTTTTCTGCTCCCTTTTGGACCAGAAATCCAACTGCGCCATGCGCGGGCCTCTCCGGGCACCGTAAAAAACCTCATTTTCGTAACCCTAACCCTAGATGTGGGTATGGCAATTTGCAATGGTTCGGCAACGAAACTCCTGAGCGAAAAGGGCCCCATACGTTTTCTGCTCCCTTTTGGACAAGGAATCCAACTGCGCCATGCGCGGGCCTCTCCGGGCACCGTAAAAAAACTCATTTTCGTAACCCTAACCCTAGGTGCTAGTCGGGGTTAGACAATTGCTCGGCAACGAAACTCCTGAGCGAAAAGGGCCCCATACGTTTTCTGCTCCCTTTTGGACCAGGAATCCAACTGCGCCATGCGCGGGCCTCTCCGGGCACCGTAAAAAACCTCATTTTCGTAACCCTAACCCTAGATGTGGGTATGGCAATTTGCAATGGTTCGGCAACGAAACTCCTGAGCGAAAAGGGCCCCATACGTTTTCTGCTCCCTTTTGGACCAGGAATCCAACTGCGCCATGCGCGGGCCTCTCCGGGCACCGTAAAAAACCTCATTTTCGTAACCCTAACCCTAGGTGCTAGTCGGGGTTAGACAATTGCTCGGCAACGAAACTCCTGAGCGAAAAGGGCCCCATACGTTTTCTGCTCCCTTTTGGACCAGGAATCCAGGAATCCAACTGCGCCATGCGCGGGCCTCTCCGGGCACCGTAAAAAACCTCATTTTCGTAACCCTAACCCTAGATGTGGGTATGGCAATTTGCAATGGTTCGGCAACGAAACTCCTGAGCGAAAAGGGCCCCATACGTTTTCTGCTCCCTTTTGGACAAGGAATCCAACTGCGCCATGCGCGGGCCTCTCCGGGCACCGTAAAAAAACTCATTTTCGTAACCCTAACCCTAGGTGCTAGTCGGGGTTAGACAATTGCTCGGCAACGAAACTCCTGAGCGAAAAGGGCCCCATACGTTTTCTGCTCCCTTTTGGACCAGGAATCCAACTGCGCCATGCGCGGGCCTCTCCGGGCACCGTAAAAAACCTCATTTTCGTAACCCTAACCCTAGATGTGGGTATGGCAATTTGCAATGGTTCGGCAACGAAACTCCTGAGCGAAAAGGGCCCCATACGTTTTCTGCTCCCTTTTGGACAAGGAATCCAACTGCGCCATGCACGGGCCTCTCCGGGCACCGTAAAAAAACTCATTTTCGTAACCCTAACCCTAGGTGCTAGTCGGGGTTAGACAATTGCTCGGCAACGAAACTCCTGAGCGAAAAGGGCCCCATACGTTTTCTGCTCCCTTTTGGACCAGGAATCCAACTGCGCCATGCGCGGGCCTCTCCGGGCACCGTAAAAAACCTCATTTTCGTAACCCTAACCCTAGGTGCTAGTCGGGGTTAGACAATTGCTCGGCAACGAAACTCCTGAGCGAAAAGGGCCCCATACGTTTTCTGCTCCCTTTTGGACCAGGAATCCAACTGCGCCATGCGCGGGCCTCTCCGGGCACCGTAAAAAACCTCATTTTCGTAACCCTAACCCTAGATGTGGGTATGGCAATTTGCAATGGTTCGGCAACGAAACTCCTGAGCGAAAAGGGCCCCATACGTTTTCTGCTCCCTTTTGGACAAGGAATCCAACTGCGCCATGCACGGGCCTCTCTGGGCACCGTAAAAAAACTCATTTTCGTAACCCTAACCCTAGGTGCTAGTCGGGGTTAGACAATTGCTCGGCAACGAAACTCCTGAGCGAAAAGGGCCCCATACGTTTTCTGCTCCCTTTTGGACCAGGAATCCAACTGCGCCATGCGCGGGCCTCTCCGGGCACCGTAAAAAACCTCATTTTCGTAACCCTAACCCTAGGTGCTAGTCGGGGTTAGACAATTGCTCGGCAACGAAACTCCTGAGCGAAAAGGGCCCCATACGTTTTCTGCTCCCTTTTGGACCAGGAATCCAACTGCGCCATGCGCGGGCCTCTCCGGGCACCGTAAAAAACCTCATTTTCGTAACCCTAACCCTAGATGTGGGTATGGCAATTTGCAATGGTTCGGCAACGAAACTCCTGAGCGAAAAGGGCCCCATATGTTTTCTGCTCCCTTTTGGACAAGGAATCCAACTGCGCCATGCGCGGGCCTCTCCGGGCACCGTAAAAAAACTCATTTTCGTAACCCTAACCCTAGGTGCTAGTCGGGGTTAGACAATTGCTCGGCAACGAAACTCCTGAGCGAAAAGGGCCCCATACGTTTTCTGCTCCCTTTTGGACCAGGAATCCAACTGCGCCATGCGCGGGCCTCTCCGGGCACCGTAAAAAACCTCATTTTCGTAACCCTAACCCTAGATGTGGGTATGGCAATTTGCAATGGTTCGGCAACGAAACTCCTGAGCGAAAAGGGCCCCATACGTTTTCTGCTCCCTTTTGGACAAGGAATCCAACTGCGCCATGCGCGGGCCTCTCCGGGCACCGTAAAAAACCTCATTTTCGTAACCCTAACCCTAGGTGCTAGTCGGGGTTAGACAATTGCTCGGCAACGAAACTCCTGAGCGAAAAGGGCCCCATACGTTTTCTGCTCCCTTTTGGACCAGGAATCCAACTGCGCCATGCGCGGGCCTCTCCGGGCACCGTAAAAAACCTCATTTTCGTAACCCTAACCCTAGATGTGGGTATGGCAATTTGCAATGGTTCGGCAACGAAACTCCTGAG